>NW_027110497.1:151165-200677 GCF_000696795.3 Halyomorpha halys
ACCGAAATGGATTGTAAAAGGAAACTGTAGTGGTGAAAAAAAAAATTGTTTATTATATTCTATTATTGTATATCTTTTTTTTATGATTATACCATGAATATGTAATGTAAATATGTCCGATTACGGATTGATAAGTACGCTGTGTCAGATAGCAACCTAATGTATTTAGGCAGCATATATGAATAAAGTATTTCTCTCTCTCTCTAACAGATCAACTCGACCTTACTTTAATATTAAAAAAAACTCAGAAACTTTCTTTTTCTCGTTGGTTCGTTATTTTTTTTGTTTTGTTTTTTTCCGAAATGTCAGAATTAAATTATATAAAAAATCATATGGACTTTCTTAATTTTTTATCTCTGTAAGTCTTATCGAAAAAAATAATTGGCAAAAAGTAACAGATATATGAAACAAAATTTTTAGCAAAGTACAAAGTTAATTAAAGAAAAATAGAATTCAATAGTTAAAAAATAAAATAAAAATATATTTTAGAAGAAGATTGTATGAAGTAGATTGTAGGAAGATAGTCCGAATAGCGGTCTATCTTCCCACAAAAAATATATTTCAAAAATAAAATTTAAAAAAAACAAAAAAAAAACAAGCATCAGTAAAAAATATCAAATATACGCAAAGTCTCTAAAAAATTAAAATTAGAAATTTATTATTTTATCATTATATTATTATCACTAAAGGTCATAGATAATTTTAAATTTAGCAAGATTAATTAAAAAAGTAAAATAAATTTTAAAAATTTGAATTAAATTAAATGAATCATTAAATGCAAATCAGTGTAAGTCTAAACTTGAGTTTTGGGATTTTCAACACTTTAGGGTAAGTTTTAAAACTTTTTTGGTAAGGAATATGTTTTCTGTTTGTCAGTCTCAAGCAAATCTAACCATTTAAAATTAAAGATCTCTTTGATTAAATGGCTCCCTCTAAAAAAAAATTGGGAATTTTGATATTCCTGAAATGTTCGATGAAATATCAGTTGTTAGCTGATTTTTAGAGAGAAAAAATCAATTAATAAAAAATATTTGTTAACGAAAAAGAATCTTATGAGGATAAAATGACGAGTGATCTTCAAAGTTACCTATTAATAGGTATTTGTGAATATTGGAACGTAATACATTTCAACGTTATTAATTTAATTGATATCTATTCTTTTCTCATTTTCTTAACCTTTCTTCTTTTTCTTTTTTATAATTACCTATTAATTTTTTCTCTGTGGTTCCCCTATTTCCAGATTAAATTAATCCTGGCAACGTTTTATTTTTTAATTGTTTTTTTTTTATTTTTTAATAATTTATTTACTGTTATTTACAACTGTATTATACATATCAAGTAAATTAGCTGTAAGTGATATTATGACATGATACAAATATGTGGAGAATCTACTCATTGATAGAACTCCAAAAATATTTGTAAAGGAGAAGATCTCGAGGCCATCTTCTTATTTTTTAATTGTATAATCGAATTAATTGCATGTCTGTAGGTCCCTCTGTTTTTTAAAAACGATCGAAATATTTTAACTTTATTTAATATTTGTTATTTCCAGATTATTTGATGGATTAATATTGTAAAAGTTATAATATAAGTTAACATCTCATTGCCCTTGAGTGTGGCATATTGTATTATTTAATAAAAGTTAAAATAAAAAAAAATCTCCAAACCACAATTGTTGAATTTTCATTCTTTTTTCTTATTCAAAGATTAAAGTAATATTAAAAAAAAATTTAAAACTATTCCTCATAATAATGCATAAAATATTTTCTATTTTATTAGTCAGTATTTTATTTTATTAAATTTTAAGAAATTTTCTAATACTTTCACATTTTGTTTTCATATTTAATGTTTGCTCTATAAATTTATTTAAAAATTATTTATTTTTATATTACTATGGGAGGGCACATTTTCTATAAATGCGCTTCTGAATAACAAACTGATTTATAGGGCTTTATTAATATTCATTACACGTATATTGCAATTTCTTTGTGAAGTTAGTCACAGGTGTGTCGTACGTAAACAGGAAGATTACAACTCTGGTCAATGTAATTACAATACGCTACCTGATGATAATTCCAACGATCAATCAAACCACAAACTTAAAACAATTTCATTGACGAGGCAACTGTCTACGTCTGAGTCAGGTCGATTTCACATCTCATACATTTTTCAAACCGATGTAAGTAGTGATCTATTATTACTATTGGATACAAATGGCTCTGTCTATAGTCTCTGGGCACAGCTGATAAATCGCCTCTATAAATCCGGAATATAAAATTATACGCTTTGCTTCATTAATAATACCATTAGTCTTCATCGACCTACCTCTGAATATTATAAGAGCGGGTAATTTGTTACCCATTCGTTATTTTTAAATTTTTCATACTGAAACACACGAGCACACTTCTGATCTTTTAATATGTTTACAAGCGAGTGTAAAGGTTGTCATGCAATATTTCCTTCATCAACCACACGCAGTACCGGCCCAAATTACCGATCACTATCTGCAAGTTTACGGGTGTCGATTGGAGGGGTACGATTGGGCGGCAAGTCGTGGGAGTTGGGTTGTGCTTTGCATAGCGAAAGCCCGAGGACAAAGCAGCCGACGACCGTGCAGTAATTTGTAATTCAGTAGCTGGGCACAAGACAAGGCACGACCCTCCAAATACTAATCACACAACACAGAGGCCAACCCCTCTCTCTTCCAGTCCAACCTTAGGTGTATACCCGGGCAGTCGTGTGCTATTCGTGTAATGTGGACTGCTATACTACTACGATCAATTCTTTCATCATATATCGAAAGTAATATTAGGATTTTGTCTGGATGATATTTCTATGTGATGATACTGCCAATTCTCAACATATCCATTTTTCCAAAAATCACATTAGACCATAGAAGTCTTTCCTAATTTCTATCAACCTTTTCTTGTGAAACCTCTTTACAACTCAATACAACAAAATAAAACAAGAGTAAATTTTTGAGATCTAATCTTGACTTAAGCGTTTCGGATTTCGACTCTCATGGACACATTTCTTCTTTTTATCAATATAAAAACTATAGCATCACAGGCCGGTGTAAAAAAAAGTGTAGTTATAGAACAAAAACAACGTTGAGTTCTTCTACGGATAACGTTCTAAAACACACAAGCTCAAACTCTAATTTAAGCAAGTCTTTTTAGTTTCGATCTGCACTGAGTTTGAACCTTTAAGACTCTTAAATATATTTTTTTTTTTTTTCAGAAAAATCAAAGTGTTTCTTAATTTTAAGTTTAAAAAAAAACATTTAGTAAAATATTCGAAATGTGTAGTAAAAAAAGTTTTCTTTTTATGTATTTATTAGCCGTATGAAAATTTTAATATGTAGATTAAAGTGCTAAAATAAAATCTTACTCAAGATTAAAAAAAAATATATTTATTTTTTTCTGTTGAAGAATGCTGTAATCATTATATTATTCAAATTGGAAGAAGAAAGTTGACCGTATGAATGAGATTGTAGAAATATAGTTCGGGTGGCGGTCAATAAAGGTATTAAAATAGTAAAATTCAGTCGTAATCTCCATTTCAATCTTACAGCCCTGACGAAGCCTTGCAAAGTGGGGCGAAACTTGGTGAACAATAAACTGTCTTGTTTTTACTATTGTGATGCCTTTATTGACCGCCATCTGGAATATCTTTAAACATTATATTATTCATTCAATCCTCAACAAGGTTTTTTTTTTTTTTTTATTTTAATGCCATTGAAATTTTCCATACAGCCAGGCATAAATTCATTTATTTGTATTCCCATTATTTTCACCATGTTTGGAGGTAAAATTATTTTATTAATTGGGATCGCTACTCAATGATAAAAGCCAACGCCCCTGACCGGAATGGTAAGACTGCGCCCAACCACAGAGCTACGGACTGCCCTCAACAACGTTCTATAATGTTTTTATTCTTTAACGGGAAATCTTCTAGTTAAAGCATTTAATATTAATTTTTGATAAATAATTGCGTTTTTATATTACAACGTGTATAATAATAATGGTTGAGCACCCAGCCCAACTTGGAATATTACAATAAATTGAATTTTATTTTGGAAATTTAAGGCTGGGTTGAAAGTGTTATCAAAAATATAATATACCATTTTCAAATAATAAATAATTTTTTTTTAATATTAATTATACCATTTTTGGGGGTGACGGTAGAAGCGTGGTAACCCTCTATCCCTACCCAAAGGTTGCTAGATCTAATCCTCGGCCCTATTCAGGAGTTTTTCAAGCATATTATTATATAATACTCACTCGCAGCCTTCCCCAGGGAATTTGGTGGCACTCGCAAAAATAGGTGTGAGAGTGACGAACCCTCCCTATGAAAATTATGTCATGAAACCTTGGACCTCCATGGTCTGTCGCGCCAATATTTAATTTAAAATAACATTTTTAACCTGGTTTTAAATTTTCGAATTAAAATTCAATTCAATATAGTCCGATACGCAAGGTTATTAACCAATCACATGATATAATATAAACACCCTATTTTCTTAAAATTAATCTGAACAGACATTGTCAAAGAATATAGTTATAATATCTAAACGCGTCCCTAAATTAAATTTGTCCCATTCGGGTAATGTAGTTAAGTCATAACTCAGTTTTTTTTATATTGCCGCTAGCGATCTCACTCATCCTCCACTGACTTTTAATATCAGTGATGCGATTGAGAGAGAAGCGCCGGGATCTCCGGAGTTCTGCATTTTTCTGCATAAGTAGGTAACGGAGAGCTCGGTTCGGAGTTCACCAGGCTGAATGTAAATATTGTAAATAGGAATGATTGTGTTCAAGATATTATTTTACTTTAAGTTTAATTTTGTTTTATATTATTTTTTTTTAGTATTATTTTTTATTTATATTATCTTCCTCTATTTCTTATTTTGTTATAATTTAATTTATATATTTGTAAATATAGTGTGAATGATCTCTATGATCCATATAACCATTGTTTAAAAATATAAGACAATGTAATATTACACAATAAAAAATAAAAAAAATAGGAGGTGATTTTGTCACTCCATCGAATAGCTCATATGCCCCTGATCCACGATTATCTTATAGCCTCCGATTCTCCACCTTTATGCCAGACTTGTGGAACGCGACTTACCGTAAAACACATCTGAACCGAATGCCAACCATACGACTTTATCAAATCTTTGTATGAATTACCAGCTGATATCCATCCAATTTTGTAAGATAACAAACAGACTGTAGATAAATTAATTTAGAATTTCTGAACCACTTAAAACTTTACGATAAAATTTTACCAGAAGTTCCCTTTTTTCAATAGTTATACATTTTAATTCGGAAATTAAGTCAATAAGGACCAATCAAAATTTCGGATATTAAGGAAATAATATCAAATAAAAGTTTCGTAAATTAAGGAAATAATAACCCTGAAGTGGTTGATGCCTTAAAACAATAATAAAATAAAAACTATTACAGACAAAAATAAAAATAATAAATCATGCATTAAAAAATAAAAAAAAGTAGCTAAAGATTGGATTTACTGAAGCTATAATTTATCTTGGGAGGTTTCACTAAAAAATTTTCCCCTCATATTTTTTTGTATTGAGCTCAGGCAAGGGATTTTTTATTACGTGTGATATTTTTATTCCATACAGTTAACCCTTCTTTTACATAAAAAATAATTTTGCATTACCAGGGAAATCACTGATCATATCAGAGACAAATAAACAAGTGATCATAAGCGAAAACTTTTATTTTTACTAATACCATTGAAAATATGATTCTCGAATTAAAATGTAAAATGTATATGTTCTTGAACATATATATTGAATATATACAAATTGAGCATATATGTATAATATTGGCGAACAAGAACGGATCAATAGGAGAACAATTAAACACGGCCAAGCGAAATGAGAAATGGACAGAGGATAGAACCGTAGGCGGATGAGAGGATAGGTACAAGGGCTACATAGTCTCAAGCCGATCAATTATATATGCTAAAGGATCGATAAGTTAGTGAGCAGCCTCCATTATTTCATCTTAGAAAGGACTTTGCGTGCGGCTGCCCGCTGACATCTGGACACGGGGCACTCCTCTGGGGTCAAAACGATATTTCAGGCCCTCTCCTTATCCGGCCAGCCACCCTCACAGGCGGTCTCCTGTAATAACGTTTATTAACCTTGTCTCTCGAGAAGGCAATATAATCCAACTTCCTCTTCGATAAGTTCAGTTTGTCTATAGATATTAGATCCATATTTAAAATTCATAGATATTACTTCCCAGCAGGAAAACGATAAGAGACATCTACATTCCTTTAATTTCACTGAACATAAAAGTCTTCATCGTGACCATAAGCAGATCTCTCAGTATCTGTCAAGCGAATTTTGAATACACCAGATTGTTGATGGAGTTCGGACTATACAGTAGAGATGTGATCAAGATGACAGTAAATAACACTATCATCATAATTAAACCTTAAGTGTGTAAAATATTGAATTTAATTGAAAATAAATAAAATAAAAATAAATACAGAAAAATATATTTTTTTTACTTGAGATACCTCTTTCACTGGAGCTCCATTCCCTCAACCATACGCATCACCCATCATTCTGCTTCACCTCATTTTGCTTCACCAATGCATAATATTTTTATTTTGTTTTTATGTACTTATTTATTTAGTTCTTTTTTCTTTAACTAAAAATATTTATATGCAATAATCGTATAATTTGTAATGAAGTGCGGCCACACTGTTTTCGGCTAATAAATTTTGTAACCATATAATTGCTCTAAAACTAAAGTCCCAGCACAATAAACTATTTTTATTTCATAAAATGTTTTATAGAAAAAATTAATTAAAATTTGAGGATAATAATTACATGGGATCGAAATTGTCAATGAGAATAATATAAATTTAAATAAAAAACAATTGATGATGTGAAAAACTCTATTGTTCTCTTTTCCGGAGTTTAAATTATAGAAACTTGGTTGGGTACCTTGATTAATAAATGTTCCTATTGTAATGTAACATAATCAGTTTTATAAAATGTTTGTTTGTTAGTTTTGAAAGGGCGTTTAACAGCCTGGTCATCAACGCCCGTTGGTTCTTGGTTTTGGTAAGGCCTAGTTGTTCCACAGTCATAGCTTTGGTATGTACGTATGGTGTACCAATGAGTCCGCCCCAGTGAGACTCATTTCCGTAAGATTTGAAATATTATCTAGCTAGGCAATTATAATTTGTTTAATAATCGTAACGACAGTGGAAAGAGTGAAGAAAGGTTGATGAAAAGCAGATAAGTAACTATTCTAATTTTAAAAATAAGGCAAGATAAATAGATAATTATAATAATTAAAGGCTTTTTAAGTTATTGTTATGGATGAATTTATTGACTCTTTCTATTACGGATTCGTCGTTTCTCAACGCAATTGGAACATTTGTAGGTATCCCTAACTGGTTCAGAGTTAATTTGTAGTGATTAAATTCTTCAAAAATGTGTTTGACGGTCAAATTACTATGAAATTTCGAAAATTTTGGAGGGGCCTCTCCTTTTGAGAGGTGGGTGTGCGTCAATCGAGTATTCTTATCTCCTCGCGGCGTCTTCTTCGGGTTGATGTAATCCAGGACTTCCCATTTTTCTTTATAGATTTCAACTTACTGGGTGTGTTTTCAAATGTGTTTGTAAAATGTCTTAGACTTAATATTTAGAAAATTTTATATAGTTTTACCAATTGAATCTTAATAATACCACTTTTATTAATGCTAATAATTTTAGTTTCAATGTTGCTTATAACATTTTATATTTCAAAGACTGATTGGTAGGCATCTTATATTATTATTTTCGACAACTTGGATTACATCGGAAAATAAATGTAATGCTTTTGTTAGTGATAAATTCAATAACCTAAGGTTTGAAGATAAATTCCATTTGTACTGGGTTATTCCATAAAAGCTAATAGTGTATAGATGTACACTATAGTGTAAATATAAGGGACCATACACTAAATTTTTCATTATCATTCAAAATAAGATTTATATCTTTATTCATACCTATTAAAAGGATAGCCAACCAATGTAAAACGATTGAGAAAAATTCAAATCTATAAATATACAATTTATTCACAACCTAAATAAAACTAAATTTTCTCTTGAAAAGAAATATTTATTCAAGTTATCATAAATTAGTTTATTGAACTTTCAAAACCTATATCTCGGTCACAGCAGATTTATTCCTCAAAATTTTGCAAACTTAAGAACTATCTTAAGTTTTCTAAAACCATCTAAAACTTTATCGTGGAAAAAAAATATCATTTTTTTTAAACCCCTATTCTCTATAAAACATGTAAATTAAGCAGTTTTTGAAGGAATAATAATAATATAAAAACTCTCGAGGCTTTGGCAATAAGAAGTACTTAATCAACAAATTCTTTGTGTAAAAAGCTCTGTGATTTTCTTTCAGATTGGCTAGGAATCGATTATATTCATGGTATTTCTATACATTAATTCAATGAAACCCTAGAGGATATAGGCTAAATTGAAAGAGAAAGAGAAATTCAAAGGAAAAAACTAAGAAACAGGCTTACAATGGGAATGGAATGACAATGGAACCAAATCCTTATCACATCCGGCATTTGTCAACTTGATCCACATTTGTAACCTTTGTTTCTAAAAAAAAATTAAACTGAAAACGTGGGAACGGAAATAGTGTGAAAAATTTCAGTGATATATGTTTGTTTTTTTTTTTTTTTCTAATTAATTCAGTGAAACCTAAGTATTTTTTTTTTAACGGGATCTATTTCTTTTCAAATTTATCAAACAACTAAACTTTTGGGCATTTATACAATGGATTTTGTTTGGTAACAAACAAAGCATCCACCAGTTCTTCTATGTAAGCGACGTAAATTGAGATGGAATCCCAGAAGCACACTTCTGTCATTTGGATATGTACTCTATTTACTAATATAACAAATATAATTGTAATTAATTATAGCTGGTAAATTGTTCAAAAACGTTATGTCCCTGGAAACTTTGCAAATGCTTTAAAAGTAAATTTTACTGTAATAAAATGTTTTTTTTTTCCTTGTTTCTGTATATCATTTATATTACATACATCTTTTTGGCATCACTTAAAACATTCTTTAAAGATAAATTAAACATTTTTAATATAGTTTTTAGAAATTAATAATTACAAACTGTGTAAATTTGACCTTGGGTTAATACTTTCCCGGGTATTTTTCTCTAATAACCTACGTGCTTGTTCATACCTATCTCAAACGCAATAGTATTGGATGTATCAATTTCTTAATTCGTAGCCACCAATTATTAATTAATTTGTTTAGTA
The DNA here is from genome assembly GCF_000696795.3 of Halyomorpha halys. Taxonomy (NCBI): domain Eukaryota; kingdom Metazoa; phylum Arthropoda; class Insecta; order Hemiptera; family Pentatomidae; genus Halyomorpha; species Halyomorpha halys. The sequence goes on from NW_027110497.1 coordinate 160,503, forward strand.
ATTTAAATTTCTAATGCATTATATTAATTATACTATCTGATTTTTATCTTCTTTTTTTTTTTGAATTGTTCGTTACCTTCATACTTTTATTTCAGTTTTTACTATTTTCACATTGAAAATAATCGTACATGTAACACAACCGTCAACATCAATGGTTTTAGTAAGTAATTAACTAGGAAATATAGAAAGATATATGCATATGTGATTGTTTAATAATACATATATTTTAATTATAGAAGAAAAGGAAACAAAGTTTCAGATGAGAAATTGCATTAGAAGTGACAATAAGGCAAATAGGAAAACAAAATTAATTTAAAAAACATTCAGTGTTAGATGCAAAACACAAGAACGGAATAAATAACTATAACAGTAAAAGATAAATTATCGATTGTAAAAAAATAAAATGACTAAAGAAATCGATTTAATTTAAGTAATTACATTCATGGAAATAATTTATTGATAATGAATAACACTGTGGTTATATTTTTTAAAAAATGCCAGAACATGGACGGACGGTCCGAAGCGTCTTGCAGAATGTACTATTAAAGAGAAATTAACAAAAAAAGTTTGAAGTATGAATGCAACTAACTCTGTGAGAAGAAAAAACAACCAAAAATTGGCAATTATAATTGTTCTTACGTCACTATTTTTCTTATAAGATCAACCGTTGTGACCACTTGAGAACTTATCCTATGACTTTTTTTTTTTCTAAAATATGTTACTTTCTATTTATTGATAGATATTACAATCTGTCACACAGTTGTGGGCAATAGGTAATAGTGATGAATGATCTCATACATACTAAAACTAAATGAAAAAAAAAAAACCTCTATTAAAATAAATACAAACAGAAGAATAAACAAAATGATCATAATCAAACTATCTGTACGAAAAAAATAAAATAAAATAAGATAATGATAAAATAATATAGTCTCTAGTCACATTTACTCTCTAATATACAATATTTACACAATCGACCTGAGGATCCCTGAGCCCACTCTATCCTCCACATGTGAGGGGTAGAGCAAAGCTCAAAAGATCCCAGCACATTCCTCTCGCCGCATCACTGGTAGTGAGTCAGTGGAGGCTGAGCAATATCCTATGACTAGCGTACTAATATTATAGATTGCTATAAAGATCATTAAAACTATAAATGAGGGGGGCTTTCAAATTCTCCAGTACTTGTTCCTGCACTGTAGAATCTGGACTTTTTCTGAGAAGTTAAAGCTGAAGAATATTAAGACATTGAAACTATCGAATCTAGACTTCGAGACAACGAAAGATTCTCTACGGCTGCATTGGTTGAAAACTCAAATTCTGTGATAGTCTCCAATAGCAGAGTTGTGATTTAGTAATGCACCAACCCTGAAGGAATAAAGATAAGGATGGCTGCTACTGAGAACAGTCTTCCAAGTGAAGAGCAGGATTAATTTGGTGACGCCATATAAATATGCCCATTGAACTTCAAAGGATGCTTCGAAATGAGATGACCTAACTTACCTCGGTATAAGATCAGGTAACAGTCCAAGGTGACTAACAGAACTAAGGATGAGATTCATATAAAATAAATAAATGAAAAGTCAACATCATCAGCAAAATTTGCTCCAGTCACACATCCGAGAAGTGCCAGGCGCCTAGGAAAAAAAATAAAAATTAGTAAATAAATGTGCAATTAGCTTATCAATTTACATCACGCATAGACCTTAACATACTGAGTATTTATTTATCTACTAGGGCCTTATATGGAGGTGAGTAATATACAACAAGGTTGCCTATTTACAGTAATGGCAGGGATACCATACAAAGTAGCGATCGCCATGAAATTGATTAAACTATTCGAAAAGGATTTTTTTTTTATAGTATGAATTATAAAGTTGTGTGATTCTCTCTATTAGTCCTGTTATCGCTCATCAAGGAGCAGCTTTCTCACTGCTGGCTGTCATTCCCATCTAGCTGCCCTGCCATAGAGGGATCCGGTTAATGACTATAGCTGGGAAATGGACCAGCCTTCGTGCGTGGGAACTGCAATGCCCACATCGGCGTTTGTTATATTTATCGCCGCACGACCCGATCATCGCGACAATGACTTGTAGGTAGGGCGTGATCTCGTGTGGATGCTCTGCATAAACAGTATTCTACCGGGCGGGATTCTAACTCGCCGTCCAGCATCCACTGCCTACTGGAGGAAGCATAAGAAATAACGTTGCGTGGGAGGGTCCAGGTTTCATCGTGAGGCTGAAAGATATTTGCCAGACCAAACCTTTTAGAGCCTCAACCAACCCTTTGGCCGTTCAACCTAAAATTAATTATATACAAATTGACATACCTGAATTATTGCTTATTAAGAAGTCATAAGCAATGAGGCCTACTATATTATTCAATAAAATTTATTAAGGTATGAAAAAATTATTTTTTCGTTGTTTTTTTACACTGTAGGGTCGGAAAAATACCACAGATTCAAAACGATATCATACTAGCACTACGTTAGTCAACGATATACGAATTATGTTATAATGGAAGCAGTTTTTACTTTTACTTACCTTTATATGGGATATACGGTATAGGAAAGAATTGCGATCGTGAAAAAAAATTCAAATTTGAGTTTTCTACGAAAATACATGTTTTGATGTCCCCTGAGTCCAAAAAACCTAGTCTGTGAGCAGCCTAGCTCAAAGTCCTACGAAGCTTAAATTACATGGTTAGGAAGATTATATGCCCGGATGTGATAGCAACTTTTTCGACTTAACATAAGAGCCACTTAACAAAAACAATTTCGATTAAACTCGCCCCGTAAATGTAAAATTAAACGGAATTTAATATAATATAAATTATATTCGAAATAGTTTGTCAGGTCATTAATAATGAATTTTTACAAAATCTTCAGAAGTACCATTAATCTTGTTTATCTAGAAAAATAGTTCACATTGTTAGCAATAATAAACGATAGAAAAAAAACAACAGAATATTAAAGAATTTTGTAAATAAATAAAGTAGAAAAAAAGGAATGTACCTCTTACCATGTAATGTAAGAGTTTTTTTTATAATTGATTATAGGGAGGGTATAGCGCCCTACAAAAGGCACCCCTAACTATACAATATCATACAATGTTATAAATAAAACACAAAATTAAGATAAAATAAATAGATTAAAATAATAATTCTTAATAAAACATCAAAGAAAAGTTAATAATAATATCAAAAACAATGACATTAAAGTATTTAACAAAATAAAGAATTGACTTCTAATGGAAAAAAAAAGAAAGTGAACTTGAAAAAAAAAATTAAGATAAAATAAAATTTTAGAATGATAATAACAGGACTGATAAATATAGATTTGATAACAGGATCTACTGCAGCAGCTTGGGCTTCAGTCTTCGGGTTGTGGTTGGGTTTCTCAAGTTGTTGGTCACTGCTACTTTAACTGTAGGTAATTAGGAGTGGAACTTCATGAAGTTTTTTTTTATGTAATCCTCTATTATCTCTATTTGTAATTCCCGATGAAATTGGCTGTTTCTAAAAAACCAAGAAGCATCTACTGGAATTCTTATGACTGCATTATGAAAAGATTGTAATTTTTTTCCTTTTCGTAAAGAATGCCGCTCCCTAGACTTCATAGCCATACATCAGCAGTGGCCTGAGAATTGTTTTAAAAAAAGAATTACAAACATATAAAATAACTAAACATTACTAATATATAAAAATAGCAACCAAACATTATAAATATAAATAGCTAAACATTACAAACATACAGTAACAAATAAAATTAGAAGTTATTATGCTAAACATATGATAACAAACATTAGTCATCAAACAATTAACAGCCTGATATTAAAGCAATGTCAGAGGTTCTTAATTCGCCTTATGATATCTTAGAATGACTGTGGAACTATTTAGTTCTGAATTAATTCAACGAATGATTGTCCATCCACGATTTTCATTTATATGGCACCCAATATTATTTGTTTATATATTTCTAGTGTTTTAGATACTTTTAATATAATATGAAGCAATGACATATGTGTAATTATATTTACTAAACACAATATTTAATTTCATTAATGTGATTTTGATAAGCCTAGTATTCGTGAATAATCCGATAACTTTCGTTACTGCAGTTTATTTCTTTCAAACATATTAGTACAATAGTTGATATTTGAAGGTAATAATATATATATATATTAGAACATAATTACCATCATAATTCAGATTAATTTGTTTTTCTATGAATAAATAATTTATAAACTATAATGATTATTAAGTAATATACTAATATCATCTTCGCAAAAATAAAATAGCATATTGAGTATTCAATCAATTGCCCAAGCTACACTAAAACAATCATTATGTCAATGGTCGGGTAATGGTTGAGTCGTGTTGTGAACTTTAATGCCAAACCCTGAGGAGAATGCCATTATTATTCTGTTACAATGAAATAATTGAATGGGCACGTTGGGATCTTTCAATTGACAATTAATAGTCGGTGATGTTCTGAATAGTAAACTGTTCACTAACACCAGACCTATGAAGCGTGGGGGTAACAATTGCTATTTTTACCGTATTTTATTTTAATTCATTGATTTAATTGAAAAGCATATTCATTCATGATAACAATATAATCTTGTTAAGAATGTCCTTATTAATAAAATTGTAACTGTAACTGAACAGTTAAATGAAAACAGCCAACGAAAAATCATGTCATGCAGTTTTTAAAAAATTTAAAATACCCTTTGATTTAGCCGAGATCACAAAAGTTGTTGAAAACTACTCACAAAACACTTTTTTCAGTTTGCGTATATCTCGTTGATATGACGAGTTCATCTTTTCATGTGTTATTTATTTTTTAAACAAAAAAAATCACAAATTCTTCATCTCCATACATTATGTCCTACCATGCATACTCGACATGCAAGATCTGAATTTAATATCACCAGATAAATAAAAAGTGCAATTTTGTAAATATTTAGCTAACCAAATTTACATGGACTACATCATTATTTTTAATTATTGTCCCAGAAAATTTTTAATTTTTTATTTCACGTAATTTTATTAACAATATCTTTTTTAAAAAACTTTAAGAATAATATACATTTATTTATTAATAATATGTAAAGTTTATCAATAATGTGTTATCACATTATTTGGTGAAATCTGATTAATACTAGACATTTTTATCCCATCAGCACAGCTTATTAATATATCTCACGATTTTGACATTATGCAAAATACGTTTAAAATGTAAAACAGTTTTGATTATAATTTTCATAATAAATTCACAAAATTTTGTTCCTCTTTGTCTTGAAATAAATCTTGCTGTTGCGAAGAAAATCAAATGCACATGCCTATAACAATTATAGTTTAACGTAAACTGCTCATTATCTGTTAATATAGGCGCTTAAAGGAAATCGTAAAAGGAATATTTTAGGAAATCCTAAAATATTAGGCTCGATGCAAATAATCGATATTACAAAATAAGTGATCTTATATTTTAAAATTATTTTATTAAAATAAATATTTAATGTTTAAGTAACAAAAATCACCAATACATTAATTCTGTATGTTTCTGGATTTTTTGTTCTACTTTAATCCTACTCATAGAACAAACATAACATTTATTCAATATAAACCATAATTTCTCTATATTTAATTATTTTGTTTTACATTATTATGTCATAAGCTAAAAGAAGTATGTTAAACAATAATATAGATTTTAACATGACCCGATCTGTGAGTGCTTAAAAGATGAATCCATTTACCTTGAAATGGACTGTGTAAAAATGTGAAAAGATTATGTTTGATAGTAAACATAAGTTTCAACAATCTATAATATAAATCTTTAGAAATTCGATGATGCCAATAACTTCAATTTTGAAAATATAGCAGTTATTTTGTTTATCGACCAACATCTCAAATCACTACCATAACTTTGTGATTTCTTACTTCTAGTTTGCTTTATTTTGCTCTCTCTTAGTTAATGCTTATCCAATTATTCTATGACTATTATAATTTATGAACCTTTTCTGACATAAAGGAAACATATTGTTTGTAATTAAGTACATGAAGTAATAATAGAATACTTAAAACTAACGAAAATCGGTGATGGACATTGGTCTTCCAAGAGGTCGTTCGTGTAAATAATTAGGACATGGCTACTGCGTGATTAAATTATTTATAACTCGGACACTTCTTTAAGACACAGCTGGGAATTTATTTTCTTACTGGTGTGGAAATACCAACCGTAATATTTCAAAGTTGCCAACCAAAATCATTAATATCCTTAGATAGGTAATTTGAAGCTAAGGGAGCTGGAATTTATAACATAAAAAATCAGGGAAAAAAACTAAATATTGGAAGAATCTATACCGATTAAACACAAAAAAAAGTGTCCAAAATGTGGTAACTTTCGCTCCTTTCTAATTGTTTAATTAATTAATGACTGGTTCCATTGCGAAATAAACATTTCAAGAACTATCATTGTGAATTGAGGCAAAACGGAAAAAAAGTTTTTGTTCAAACTTTAATAAACTAATATTATTTTAGACTAAATATTGCCCATCTCACAAATATATCTATTAGCTGTTACACGATTTTGACACTTGTATATTATAAAATATTTTGGTAAACAAACCGACTGGAATGTCTATAGCGAAAATGTGAGATTAATACTTAATATTAATCAGGGAATTTTAAATTCTGTTTAATTTGAAACTTAGTCAACTTTTATTACCTTAGTTTATTTTTACGGTTCGAGAATCATGTTTTGGGCATGCCAAACAGTTGATATTATTAACTTGAATATAATTCTGTGGACTGGTTACAACATGTCATAAGTCACTTCAAGATGAGACGAGAGTAGCCGTGAATGCGTTCACCTTAGCAAACTCGAATCAGAGGCTTTGGCGCCTTGATTTTTATTACGTAACAGAAGTAGGGAATAAATCTCAACTTAGATTTAATTGTATAAAAAATAAATATTTATTAACGGTCTTATTTTTTTTTCTTTGAGTGAATTGAGCATAAAATGTTTCTATGGAAGAACCATATCGATATTATGTTTCGTAATCTTGGTTTAAAATTTTAAGCAGTTTTAACATGTTTCACTTTTTTTTAAGCTCTTAGGGTCCTTTGGCCGAATTTATTGTGTATGTTGGTTTTTTTTTTTTCATTTGGAAATTTTATCGTAATTAGTTTATAATAAAGCAGTTCCAACATGTTTCACTTTTTTTTTAAGCTCTCAGGGTCATTTGGTCGAATTTATAGTGTATGTTCATTTTTTTTATTTGGAAAATTTTATCGTAATTAGTTTAAAATAAAAAAGTTTCAATTATTATCATTATTAAGCAGTTTCAAATTCAATTACTTTAAAATAAAGCAGTTTCAACATGTTTCACTTCTTCTTCTTTTTTTTTCTTTTTTGCAGCAAGGATCCTTGGTCGAATTATTGTGTATTTATTGGTAGAACTTATTGCGTATGTTTTTTTTTTTTTTAATTTGGTGAATTTTGTCGTAATTTGCGCATCACACAACTTTCACTTACTATATAAATTTGTTGTTTAAGGTGTCTCGAGGTATGTATAAATAAATATATCTAAATATAAAAAAGATGATCTGTAAAAAATTTAGCAGTTTAAAAAAAGATAACGTGACAAATGATAATCAAGTATTTATTATAAAGCGATTGGAAGAGATCAATCGGTATCGGCATTTTCTGATTCAAAACCCTGTCATTTCTGTTTTTCTTTTAATTAATTAATATTTATTTTTAGTATGTTTACATTTGGGTGACGGTAGCAGCGTGGCAACGCGCCTGGCCACCGACCCCCAAAGGTTGTGAGTTCGATCCCGGCCCTATCCAGGGTTTTTTCAAGCATACAATTATACAAAACTCACTCACAGCCTACCCCCGGGCATTTGTGAGACCCGATTGCTAATAAATGGCACTCACAAAAAAATAGGCGTGGGAGTGACGAACCCACCTTACGAAAAAAACACGTTAAGAAATGTGCAACTTATTTCCTTCGAGGACTTAGTAGTAGAGGACTTAGACTTCCATGCTCTGTCACCCATATAATAATAATAATACATTTTTTATTATTACTAACAATAGGTACTGATTAATAACTGCAAATATGTAAAACTAAAGATACTTTTATTTATTAGGGATTATTTCAAATTATTTCAAAATCCCTCATCTAGATCCTATTAGACTGTTTCAATGAGGATAAGATTTGTCTAATATTAATATAGATCATTCAATTTTATATTGATTTATCGAATTTAATCAAAATCCATTAAGCTTGCATTTAAGTTGCAATAAAGTATTGTTGAAAATTCAAATCGATTCCTTAAAGTGGCACTTTCAGTAGGCAGATTTTATAAACGTTCCTGCAAATTCTCAGAGCCATAAACTCTGAGAAACAGAGAAAAAAAAATTCTTTTTCGTACGTCTTTTCATTTTTGAGCTTGGCAGTTCAAGTACTCACTGACCTCAAAACGTGTATTTCCGTCGAATACACAAATTATAAATTTATCTAGGTTGCAAAATTTTTCCTTACTGTATATTCCATTGGTAAGTGAATATAAGAAGTTAGGAAATGCCGTGGCTAGAGGGGGAAATGTTTGAGTCCAGATACACCTTTGAATTATTCTTGTAGCTAAGTACACAACCGTTTAGTTGATAGAAGAGTGTATAGTGATTTATACTTTTTTTTAAAAAATGCTATCAAAATTCATTATGTATCTGGTTTAGGTAACACCATCGTGGGGATCATAAATAGTCAGTCCAATATTACACGTTTGGTATGACACTCCTCAGCACCTCTGAAGACAACCTCCCAAGATACTTGGTATTAGCCGGTAGAGTGTCGCCCTGGGAGCCAACTATAGGCGACCTCTTCTTGTCAATGGAGCATTGTATACAAAGAGGAGGGCCTACTCCCATTGTCTCTTGGAATCTAATTATGATAATAAAACCGTTGTCGATAATTACCGAATCAGGTCGGCCGGGGGCGGCAGCGGTGTGGGCGAGCCACTTCGGGTCTCCTCGGTGCTGTCAATGGTTCCGACTTCTGTTCGGTTACGGCTATAGTCATACTATATATTTTATAGGTTACAGAAAAAAACTGATAAATCTTTCTTTTTTTTTTAATTAGTCTTTTGCTTTTAATTCCTGTTTGAGATGTTCTCCATCTATGGCTAAAAGAATTTCTTTCAAAACCCTTCATAACCAGGTTTAAGGAATATCTGGTATGTCTGCTCACACAACTCTCCTTACCACATAAGCTGCTAAGACCAAATACATTATTGCTTACAACATCTTCACTAATAATGGGTCGACAATGATTCTACTTGTATTAATATAGTTGTTTAGATATTTGGATTATTTAATCTTCCATCAAACGAGTATCTGAAGTGATCCAAGCATTATTTGGAAATTAAATTTCGGATTACTAAAGAAAAATAATACCATTAACTTTAAGCCAAATTCGACAAAGCAACCGTGCAAACATTAGTATCCCATATCTTTTTTATTGGAGATCTGAATTAAAATGATTTTATTATATTTTTGTTTTGTAGAGGATTTAATTAGACATATTCATATATATTTCTCTTCTTTTTTTTTATCAGTGGTCTTTAAGATTTATATATCCAGTTGAAAACTCGGTATCGAAAATTCTGACGGCATGTATAACCTCTAATGTCTTACATATTCATTTACAAATTTTGTGTTATTAATTTTTATTATTGTTGGCTCAAATAATTCAACTAGACATCGTGATTGTTTTGAAACGAGTCAAGCTAAAGATTCCGAAAACGATTACATAAAATTTAGTCTGTCCATCTGTGCTTATAAAACATATTTTGAACTAAACACTCAACCAATTCATAGGTTTAATTGGCTAAATTACACAATGATTTTCCAAAAATGTTTTGAACAATTTGGGCTCAAATTATTGAGAAAGATGTTTAATCCGTCTACATGTCTTTTTAGCGAACAGCTGAACAAATTCCCATAAAAAATTCGTAGCTTGCCTAAAACATATATTTATGTACGGCCTAGCTATGAGGTCATAATTCGGGTACAATTTACAGTATAAATTACACAGCTTTACCAATTGTGTGTTGCATGGATTTTCTAGCTAATATTATATTGTTTATGCGAATGAGCACAGCTTAGATTTCGAATGAATCAAAGAGTAGAGGAAACACATCTAATAAGAGATTTAGGATTAAACTAATATCTCACATAAGATGTAAACAATATAATCAATGCCAGTAAAATATTAAATAATTTGTAATGATGCAATATATACCTGGTTAAAACTGATATTTTATGTTCAAGCCATTTTTTATTGAATGTGAAAAAGAAGGATAAGTTACGGTGTGATTGAAAGCCTTTTTACTAAAAGCATTATTATATGAAAAAACTATCATATCGACTATCATATATCATAAGCATAGTATATCGACATATTTTGGCTTTCAATTTTACCATTATTGGAGCACATTACAAAGAACCTTAAATTGATTCTTGTTTCCTTCTATTTCATGATTAAAGAATTTTTTTATCCTAACCTGAATGTAAACATCTTAGATAATATAAATGGAAAATCAACGGCATTAAATTTTTTCGTAAGTATTCCCGAAGAATATTTAAATGATGAATTCATAACATAATTTAAGAGGCTATAAAATGTGGATTTACGATAAATGTAAAATACAACTGAAGTTAAAGTATTGGAACGGTTGAAATGCACAAGTAAAGTTTTTGAGCTCGAAAATCAACAAACCGTAAAATGACAATTCATTTCACTGAATCGACAATAAAAGTTCAGGGGCAAACCAATACATTTGTGGGAACATTGTTTTGGAGCTGACCTTGAAAAAAGTATTGAAGGTTCATATGTAAACAGAGACAAGGTTTTCGAGTGTTTTTTTTAATTGATATAGCTTATCTTTTCGACTTTAAATTATTATTATTATTAATATATACATTTAAGCATTTAAACCCAAACAGATTTCATTTTCGAAATAAAAAAAAATACTGAAATGGAATTAACTCATTCAATTAAATTCAACTTTCACCTATGTTTGTCAAAACAGTTGAATTTTGTGATGATACCACGTCTTCTTCAACCTGTATCCTGATTTCACCTTCTCACGGTTTGCCAAGTGCCATCTTCCGAAAGTATGTTACATTGACTTGAACTGACCAGATATGGTGTGACGCCAATCGTGACAGGCAGGATGTGTACTAGGAACTCATTTCCTTAAAATTTTGCATAAACAAACCATTAATATGTAGGTGGAATACATTACTCAAAAAATTAATTTCATCAAGGAGCGAGATTTTTTTTTTATCTGTTTAATGTTTTTTAATGTCAGTAGTATGATATATTTCAGCAATTGAATTATATTTTTGGCTTTGGTGTAATCATTGAATTTGAAAAACAGAAACGAGGGTGGATGAATATATCGCTGCTTTATTTGAACTGTGACATATTTCACACGATGGCAATTTTTCCAGAAGAAGTATTTAAACGTTTTAAATATAAAATTTGTTTAACATTTCCGACAAACTTTATTCTAATCTTCCAATTTCTTATGTGTGTCTTTTAAATCATATAATATTTGAAGAAATGTCGAAAAAAAAAAACCAAAATTACAATTAAAATTTTATATGTGCAATGACAAAAGAGAAAAAGACCTTAAAGAATTAGATTAAAAAATATATATTCATAAAAATTTCCAGGATACAGTAGTAAAATTTCAGGATATAATTGTTATTTATTAAACAAAAATCTTACATTTTTCTATATAACAAAGAACGATTATTTGTGTAGGCACGTCTTACAAAGCAAAGCAGTAATAACACTTAGCATTATTGATTATAACAAAAGATATTCGAATTCTCTCAACAATTCTTTATTAAATTATATCAAATATTTAAAGTTGTTTTTTTTTTCATTTTGTTATTTGCCGGTTTTTAAAAAAAAATATATATGACATTTATTTTCCCTGTAAATTATACGATATTTGAAGAAAAGTCGAAAAACAAAACAGATATTACAATGAAAATATAAAAATTTGCAATGACAAAAGAGAAAAACTTCTTAAATAATTAGAGTAAAAAAAAGTAACATTTTCCGGATAATATAGTAAAATTTCGGAATATTATTGTTATTTATTAAATCAAAATCTTACATTGCCTTTGGACCAAAAAAAATTTTTTTGAGAAGGCACGTCTAACCACGTAAATCAGTAATAACATTTATTAATTATAACAAAAGATATCCAAACAGTCTCAACAATTATTTTTTACATTATATGTCTAACGTTTCGGTTCACCCGACCATCTAAATCATAAATTTTAGTTTCACAGCTTCACCTTTATTAATATAAATTTTCTGGCTATTATGCCCAGTGCAAATATAAAAAAGTCAAAATTAACCTATTAATACCTAAAAAAAAATCTTTAAAAAATGAAACGATAAAACTTCTACCGTTGTTCAAGAATGAGTACAGTGGGCCTTACATGGTTGGTAAAGGAGGTACACTTTTTTTTTAAGAATTGATTATCGGGGGGAGGGGGTATAGTCTCAAAAGATACCCCAAACTATATACAATGTTACAAATAAAAAAAATAGATAAAATAAATAAATTAAAATAATAATTCTTAATAAAAGATAAAAGTAAAATTAATAACAAAAACAATGACATGGATTTAAAAACATAAATAATTGACTTCTAATGGAAAAAAAAGAAAGTGAATTTAAGAAAAATATGAAGAGAGAAAAAAAAATTAAGAGAAAATAAAATTTTAGAGTGACAATAACAAAATTGATAAATATATAATTTATAACAGGATGTCCTGCAGCAGCCTGGGCATCAGTCTTCGGGTTGAGGTTGGATTTCCCAAGCTGTAGGTCACTGCTCCTTTAACTGTAGGTAACTGGGAGTGGAACTTCATGAACCTTTTTTTTATGTAATCCTCTTCTCTATTTGCAACTCCCGATGTAATTGGCTGTTACTTACAAACCAAAAAGAAACAATATAAGGGGTATAAATTCCTTAAAATAAAAATAACTTTGGAACATAGGTTGTAGAACTAGAAGTGATTATTTATATTTCAAATACAGAAAATGAAGAAGTGCCTCCATGGCGAAACTTCGGTATTTTTGGAAGATGTAAGGAAAAAAAAAAACACTGTTTTAGTTGTGCTACAAAAAAAAAAGCAAAGCATCCATATATTATTCGGGATAAAGAAGAAACAGCAAAGCTTTCCTTAAGGTGTAATAATCTTTGACAGAAAAAAAACACGCTAAAACTGAACATTGATCATTGTTGCGTTTAGCGCCACTGACTTTTATAAACCATGAAGAAGTAAAATAAAAGGGATTTTATGTTCACTATTCTTAGGTTCTTGGTGAGCGCTGCGACCCGCACTCTCGAGCTTGCAGGATCTATACGGAAAGTAGCCATGTCCTGGTGAAATATACATTGCGAAGTCGGAATTGTAAATGCGGAGGGTGCACCAGAGGCAGGATATTTATGGCTGTTCTCTATAAGGTATAACAAGTAGTCGAAGAACACTTCCGTTATTACACTATCAGATACCGCAGCGTTGCATTGTCTGTACTCCATTGGACATCTCCTTCTGGGTCCGATTTCTTAGAGCCGCACGGTTTTCTTAAGATCCACTGTTCAGTTATGATAAAGGAATCTAAAGAATAGAGCAATAATGAAAGTTAGTTCTCCATATGAAAATTAAGCCCTATATAAATTACCTAATTAGCAATAACGTATCATATGGTCAAACATCTTAAAATATGGTTGAACATTATTTGTCTTCAATGTTCTTCTATTTTATCTTCTATATTCAGGTAAAATATATATTTTTTTTATAATTTATTTATTGTTATTTACAACTGTATAAACATATATACAACAAGTAAATTTGCTGTAAGGGGCATAGTGACATGATTCAAACATGTGGAGAATCTACCGATTGACAGAACTTCAATAACATTTCTAGAGGAAAACATCTCGAGGCCATCTTCTTTTCAGACGCCTAAGATGATTATTAGGTAATGAAGGAAAAGCCAAGTCTGAAGCAAATGGAATTGGGTGATTGGGAAGTTTATTATGGAAGGATTCGTATCTGGTTCTGGCCAAATCGACAACATATGAGACATTTAATCCTGATAGATGACTTTATTTGTGACAAAGTAAGGACCATTAAGAATTTTACGAAGGGCTTTGAACTATAACGTTTAAATTCGGTAGGAATTTGATGGTTTAGTGGAGCCTCAAAGCTCAAAACCGTATGTCCAGATAATCTTTATAATAGTCATGTAGATCAGTCTTTTGTAATGGATTGATAGTTTAGATCGTTTTTCTAGTGTTGTAATAGTCGGATGTTGTAATAGTCGGAATCGACGAGCAGTTTCCTGTCTCCTCAGTCTTGTATGTGGATTCCATGTCAGTCGTTTGGTAAAATATTTGAATTAACTACTCCTTATGTTTTCCGACTGTTGAGGAGTCCTTCATATAACAAAATATAATTAAATTTCAAAAGAACTTTACCCTATCTCAGCCTGTGCCGGTATTGTGAAAAAAAAACAGATATAATTTTAAATAAGAAAAATATTGTAATAAATGAAATGGCTTTTATTAGAAACTTCTTGATATTTCATACCTAATTGATTTTTCAATTTCTTTTTTTATTTTCTCGAAAACGACTATAACGATTTTAAATATTTGATTGCCTATTTGATAAAAATAAACAGCACTCATTGTAAGCAAAAATAAAAAATAAATAAATACAAAATATCAAAGAATTTCATGAATAAATAAAAAATATAAATATTCAATTATAACTGAAAAGCCGAGACTAACCGATCTATCTCGATTGCTTCGCTATCTTTGGGTAAACGGTTCTAATGAATATTTTTAACTAAAGAAAATTATTTATCCATAATGTTCACCTTCTCCTGTCTGTAGATTATTTATTTATTTATTTTTTAAACTACTAAAATAGCAATAACTTCAATACCAGCCCATCGATCGGCACAATACATGAGAACCAATCTAGACTGATATGATAAACGAATATTGTGTGATGCTCGCACTACACCAGATTTTGTTTGCTATAAGAAATGAGAAATGTAGAAAACAAATGATGTGTTGGCCTCAAATGATACAGATATTTTCTAAAACCATAGTAATTAGTTATAATTTGTTAAAAAGTATAAAATTGTATTTCTTAATAAATTATTGCGTGAATAGAATTTTTAATAGATTAATTTAATATTCAGTTTCTGGTATTAAATGGAAACTCTGCATCTAATTACCCCGAGCTATCAGTATAAGAAACCCTGTGACTAATGAAATAATCTGGAGCTGTCAGCCTGGCGTATCCCTCATGAATAATCCATCCGAGGGAGATAAGGAGTTATCGCGGGAGTGACGTTTGGCGGGGGCGGGTGTCAAAGCCACAAGGTTTGGCGGGTTTCTAGCTCATACTTTCTTTTTTTTTTTTTAAGAATAACAAAGTTACTTACCATATTCCATATTTGATTAAAAAAAAAAAAAATTGTCGCATAATAATCAGACTTTAGTTGCATCATTCACCTTACCCTCTATGGTCGATGTCTCGTAATGATCCAGGTGAATGGTCCTGTAGTTAATTGATTAAGTTTTTTTTTGTTGTTTCAGAAGGCCTATAAGGAATTTCCTGTTACTTTACAATCATAAAAACACTTAATATTCTGCTTAATATTCCACATTTCTGAATTTCTCCATTGAGGAGTTTCTACTTTCGGTTGTGTCGTAATCACTTGTCTTGATCCAAACAAATTCCTTGATTCCAAGTCTTGTTTTTTTTATTTTTACATTTATGAACGACCGTTTTCCTTGTAGGATTGGTTGTAGCGGATGTCATTCATTAAACATATGAATGTGGAAAATGATTGTACTATGAGCCTAATGAACGTGACACCATGAATACATAATCAGGTATTGCGTGTTTAAAATAATTACAACGAATAATATACATAATTCCTTTTAATTAAATTTTCTCAAAATTATAATTTTTTTTGAAGATTTCAATTGGGAAGATAATAACCTGTATTTCAAGGTTAATGGTTTATGAAACATAGAATCTAATGGTCGAGCCGTTGTTGAAATACAGGTTTCCCCTATCTGGATTTTTCGTATTCGTTAGCGAAAGTAGGTGAGGGAATCTGATAAAATTTATAACAGTACTCATCCAATTTTATCCTTATCTCCAACATTCTTTCTGATTGTTGTGAGAATCTGCTAAAATCGATTTTGTACCAAAAAGGTACAGACCCATGTAAATCTCATAAAAATCAGATAACCTCTTAGATCGATTATGTTTCAACACAAATTTGTTCGTTACTTGACAAATCACACACGAAAACATTACAGAAATTACTTTCATTAGGAATAAATTCTCACGAGCTATCTTTCTTGTTATCAGTGTTAGGAAAAAGTAATTGCAATTACTATTATAATTTCTTATACTATTAATTTCCAATTACCGTAATTTAAATTTGAATCTACAGATATTATTTACAAGATCAATTAATGATTCCATCTACTTAATGAACTAGAAATATTAAATAATGGTCCGAAATTACAATCACTGGTCGAATCTAGTTTTTAAAATTTTTAAAGCTTCAGATTCTTGTTAAACACACCTAACATTTTTTAATGGTTTTATTTATTTTTTTTTAAATAAGTTAAAATATATGTTATATTATACTCTGTAACAAAGGAAAACTAGAGCGCCAGACCGTTCATAGTTCCCGAGAAAAACTGTTTGGAGCGATTTTGTACTAGCGGACCGTTTGTTAAACATTTCGAATTTATTAAACAGGTTTAACCAAAGTAATTATAGTCAAATGTAATTGAAATTACATTTTGTCCAACACTGCTATAAAATGAATTGAACTGTTATTTATAAACTTTATTACTAACTACATCAATTTCTTTTGGGAGTTAAAGGAAATTGCAGGTCACCTACAACAGTTCGACAAATAAACAGTGCAACAGTGGGTTCAAGATTTCTTTAAAACGTTTAAAACAAGAATTGCGGTTTGAATTGGGACAGGGAGATGGCTTTTATTTCTGTGGTGGTCGTACGAATTGAGGTATTAATGGACATAGCGTTTCTTATAATGTCATTATCTTTCTAGTATCTTTTAATTTTTTGATTGCCAGTTATTATCTGTATTAGAATAAAATAAAAATTTAATTAACATTGAACTTTTCATGCAGTTGCATGGAGGAAAATCGTAGTTAACGAAGAATAAATTAATTGTTACCCCAATAATAAAGATTTCCAACGTTTCTATTCATTTACTTTTATGATTTTCTATGATATGAATACTAAAATTTTATATCCTTTTAATAGTACCTTTGTTCAGCTTAAAATGAAATGAGGATGTTTAATGTTGTAGCCAATCTTGTAAATTATATTATGGTTTACATAGGCCTCTATTTTAAACTACGAACAAAAAAGAGCGAAACATGTTATGTTTTAATGAATCTTTCATTATGTTGTAGACGAAACGTCGAAGGCTTCTCCAAGCCACGTATTAGAAATAATCCGAGGAGGCAAGTAGTATTTCAGCTATTTCACCACGTACGTGCTGACACACGCTCGTGATGAGGCTGCAACGGAGACACGAATATGGTTTAGTAAACAAACGCTATAAAGAGACAAGACAAATTCGCTGGGAGCCGAACATGTGGCAACCCTAATGGGGTAATCAGGGATGATAAACTGCTCAACTCCAGAGCTAGCTCAATGAGCAACAAATGGTATCGGCGACGTCATGGTTCGTTGGTGAGCTCGTGAGCTATGATCGGTGACATAATAGCTCACCGGGGAAAGGCCTTAAATGAAACGTCTATTGTTGGCCTGGGGAGGTCTGTGATTCGGACGATCGTGACCCGTTCTGGGCGGACCGAGGATCTGATGTAGGTTACTATCTGGAGGAAATATGCAGACCCGCAGAATGGCATTACCCGCGCCCGTGATTCACTGACATCTTCGCTCGGTAGTGGAGGAAAGTATAAGAAATGGAAGTAAGGGCTTTGGCGTCATAAAATGCAATATGCGGATTATTTCCTTCTCCTACCTTCCATTAATTTGTGGTAAAATAGAAACACCTATATGAAAACGCATTAACCAGTCGTAATTAGCAAAGAAAACAATAGTAGGAGAGGGCGTCGTAAGAATTAAATTGAAAAAACAATTAATTATTTAAGCAATGTAAAAATTCATCAAAAATAAATAAACTTAATAGTATTTTATGTAGGAATATTCAAGTTAAGGGTGTTATCTGCACTAAGAGGCTCTTTACATGCTAAAAAATACTTATGGTAAATATAATTTTAAAAAAAAAATTACTTTTACAAAATAGAATAGACGAATAGGTATTAAAAGCAAACATATATAATTAAATGATACATACATTTTAAATTATGAATTAATCAAAAACTAAATGAATAATGATAATAAAATTAATTCTTTTTCTAAATAAAAAAATAACGCAATACCTTCAGTTAAAAAACATTTAGTATAATTATTAATATTAATAGTAATTGAAGTAAATTAAAAAAAAAATTTAAATGATTTTTTTTTTGTTGCTTCAATAATGGGGTTTTTTGTTGTTTGTTTTTTTTTAATTATCTTTATCGTTTCGTTTTTCCTCTTTTGAGATAAATTAGGGTTGATATTCCTGCATTCAACATGTTCTAAACTTATTTTTAGTACCGTATATTTTATAATTAATAGAGTACATACTTTGTCTTTGTATTGAGAATGTTATTCTTTTTTCTTGTAAATAAAACACCCAATTTACATTTAATAAAAGCATAAAATTGAAAAAAATACTATGCCCCCATTCATTTATGCCGCCACATAATAAATTCTATAAATGCTCCATAAATAGATAAAGATTTAGAATCCTCGGCTTAGTCCTTCGTAAGGAATATATCCGTTATTACAAAAGATACAGCAATTAAAGTGCATATCAGGGGAAGGTTATGATACAGGACAAGTGATTACCAAACACTAAAATACTCCCAAACAAAAAACATTCTAAACTAATCGAATACCAAAGCTAAATTAATTGATTTATCACGCTTGTCTAAAATTCTTAACTATTTAAAAATAAATCAGGTTTCTACTATCAGTCGTTTAACTAATAGAAATTTCCAAAATTTATCTTACGTACATCGAGGACCACTCCTCCAGTCCATCACTATTATAAATAGTGATTATAAATTTATTTATCTATTGGATTATAAATTTCGAGAAAAAACAATATTTAGTAGTTTAGAGTTTTAAAATTTAACATACGCTGCTAAATGGCCAAATCAAAAATATGATAGTGAATTGAAATGAAATTGGCTACTTATAAATCTTACTACATATTTTTATGAAATTTAATATACCAAAACGAAGCATTGATCATACGGCTTATATTAAATGCTTGATAGTACCGTTGGAAAAAAATCCATGAGTGCTAAACTATCTCTTCAAGTCCTTCTTCCTTCAAATAATACGAGACCATACCTCAGGAATATATGATAATAATTTATGCCATTTTTAATTTTGTAAAATGATATTCCATATTCCGCGAGCTCAAGGAGGAGGATATTCTGTGTTCTCAGATGATGGATAAGTTTGGTGATTAGTGGTTCATTAAGGGTAGATGGCACCATTTGCGAAAGGTAAGAGGGCATGACCTGCAAATCGTCGAGATTGATGCGGTGACTAGGAGCGGGTCTGACCTTATCTTCTCCCGAATATCAGTGAATCACTTCGGTAGCGGTTTCGAAATGGCATTCTAAAATTGTACTAGGGTCGACAGTTTGTAGGTAAAGAGAAGTAATTGTATTATTTGTAATTTCATAGATATAGAGGACGAAAAAAGTGACCTCTTCAGCTACGTCTCAAAGGTTGTATTTTCCTGTAATTTATTTTTTAAATTTATTAATTGCTATTTACAACTGTATTTATATAAAAATTCATCAAGTAAATTTAATGTAAGATCAAAATGGGGTGATACAGGCATGTAGAGAAACTACCCATTGGTAGCACTATAATCATATTCGTACAACAGAAGGCCACTTTCTTTTTGGGTACCTCGGAGGATAGTCAGGAATAGAAGAATCAAGGTTTAGAAACTAGAGGGTTGTATTGGTTAGGGAGTTTATAATAGGATTGATATCTGGTTCGGGCTAGATTGGTTACATAAGGAACATTAAGGTCTTTATGGATGATTTAATTGTAACAAAGTAAGAAGCATTGAGGATTCTATGATGGATTTTTAATTGTGAGGATTGAAAACAACAAAGGTATTCTTACACTGAGTCTTGCTACCACTAAATCTACTAATCTTACCACATTCACAAATATTATTCCTCTATATCATAAGCCCTTGTTTTCAAATTTTAATTTTAAATTTTTAGATTAAATCTTTATAATAAAAATAGATAATAAATATTATTTAAATAACAATAATAATACTACGTTATGAGTTACAATACGTAACCTACCAGTTAAATATTAATTTATACTAACTCAAAGTTATATCAGTTTTTAAAAAAATTGATAGTACCGCACAATGTTTTTTTTTTCTATGAAGTAATTTTTAAATATTTTCCTAAATAGTAAAAATATATAAAATAAATATTAAAATAAACCAATACATACTGATTTGTAAATCAGAAACACAGAATATAGCAAAAAATAATTCATGAAAGAATGTGTGAATCTCAGTGAGGAGGCTTTAATGTGACAAGATTTTCAATGATGTCCGGTTAATCTCTGTTTGAAGATACTGTTAATAAATATAAAAGAGTGAATGAAGAAAGAAATTTTTTTTTTTTTTTTTTTAGTTTCATGAATATGGGACAAGTGTCCCAAAACTTTGTACAATGAAGAAAAATATAGAATAGATTATATTCATCTTTGGAAGTTTTTTAACCTAACAATTTAAAAAAATATATATATAATCTAACTTCCTGAAAAGAAAATCCAGAACAATAACTTTGTAGAGCATTACTATACAAACAATAAAGTTGAATAACGCCACTTCAATATAGTGGTCTTATTGACTGATCCTTAAATTCCACATAAATAAATATAAATAACGATCAAGAAAATAGTTATCCATATATGTATGTACCAGCTGACAGCAATTAAATAATTAAGGTGGGTTAGCAAGCTATATTGTTAGCCAAGGCAAACCTGAGGGCAGCTGTTGGAGTTAATTTTGAAAATTATGAGTTTTTTCGTGTTCAACATAATGTTAATACGTTTAATACAAAATTAAAGGTAGAGTTGATTAGACACATTTATTGAAGATGTAGAACGTATGTACATATTTTAATTGATTATTAATCATTATACTAAAATTATTAACAAAAAATAGATGTATTATTCAACAGCACTAATTGCATGTCTGTTTTTCTAGAATTGGTATCCTTATGTTCTCCAACGAGGGCAGGAAGAACGAATTATCCAACAGGTGACTGTGAGAGTGATCCAGATGTGAAGAGGTAAGGTCTGTCCCAGGAAATATATTTTAATTTGCAGTATAATAATTATGTAAGAGTGCACGTGGCACCCTACTGCCTATAGAAAAAGATAATTTTAATTTCTTATACATTTTATATTATCATCCCTTTATTATATCCTAAATATTTGTTTTCGCCCTTCAAAGACAATAAATGAAT
Organism: Halyomorpha halys; assembly: GCF_000696795.3. Lineage (NCBI taxonomy): Eukaryota > Metazoa > Arthropoda > Insecta > Hemiptera > Pentatomidae > Halyomorpha > Halyomorpha halys. The sequence goes on from NW_027110497.1 coordinate 182,280, forward strand.
GATAGTTTAGATTAATATAAATTTGACAATAGGAAACACGGTACTGTAAAAAGTCTGCAAGTGGGATTTTATTGGGTCCAAACGTCATTTACAGCATTCTGTATATAAATAAATGATTTTAACAAAGAAAGCCTAATTTTACATAACATATGTAGGCATAAAATAACATAAGTAACTTTACATAGATTAAATAATTTACAGAATATAAATATTTATAGTAAAATATGGAGTTGATTCATATGTTAAATATTTTACTATCAAAAAATTTTGAAAGTTTACATAAGTACTTCCCTCAATGATAATAAGGATAGGGAAGATAGAAAGTGGAAAGAGGTTTTTTTTTTTTTTTTTCACGAGATATAAATGTTAGAGGTACAGTTTAAGGAATATCTCAAGTATGACCGAGCAGACAATAAGGGCACGCGCCAGAGAGGTTGCGCAACCGACTGGCGCAATTGGAACGGTTGAGGGTTGCTGCTGTTGAGCTGTCGCAAGGGGAGCCATCAGACAACGCGACGGTCAAATGCCAACCCTCCTCGATGTGGCATATAGCGTAGGTCAGCGAAGGGTGGTGCCCATTCAACGAGTATCAGGAAGAATGCTACACTATAATTTGCTATTAATTTATCATTAACTTATAATGAGGTGCTTAGAACGAATTAATTTAAGAGTATCATTAATCACATATATTTTCCCGGAGAAATTTATTTTATCATCTTAAAAAGTTTTATATGACTGGTTTTTTCAAAGGTATTACCGTAGGAAGGGATTTCCTTCTCTGCTTTGGATACCGTATGGATTAAAGCAAGTAGGGTTGTCACAATGTAACCAATGTTTACAGTACAATTCATAGAATACGTCAAATACAAAAATAAAATAAACTTATTTTGTATTTATTTGTATAATAATATTGTATAATATAATAATAAATTTACGTCATTACCCATTTACTAAGCAATTTTAATGTATAATTTAAATATTGATATTAATGATAATTCAATATTAATGATTTTTATGTATGTGTAATAAAAAACACGACACATAAACGTTTCAAAAAATGGTTTTCAAAGGGTCAAAATGTCAGTCTCACTCTATTACTGTATCACTGTAAACATCGCTGCTTTTCTTTAACAGTGGCACATCTGACAAAAAGAAATATTGTTCTTAATTTTTATTTAAATATTCCACAGATTGTAACGTAATCTGGAGTTAATTTGAATAACAACTCAAATTTCTTTAGGAATGTCTGTCGGACGACCTCGGTAAAGAAAATAACTACACTCAACGGTACTACTATAGTTAAGATATGTTTAATTCTAAATATGATCAAAAACATTTTTCTCGTTTTTTTTGTCAGATGTGCCACTTCTAGAAAAGTAGGGATACGCATATATATATTTACATTCCTTATCCAGCTTCTAATTAATTGGGAAGGAACTTGAGAACGACCTTGCACTGTACTCTCCAATCACTATACCCCAAACTCACTTTCGAGACAAATAAGAAGCTACGTGAAGCTTTTTTGGTGAAAAAACAAAAAAAAAAAAGTTATGACTAACATGCAATCACAAGGTCCATCATTGCCATAGATGGAGCTTAACGAAGGTCCTTATGTCCAAAATAAAGTTTATGCTACATAAATATGTATATATAAAAGGAAAAATTGTGAAACATATTAATTTTATGCATTAGTAAAAAAAAAGGGGGGAAAACAACTTAATACTTTACAAATATTTAAACTAATTTTATAATAAAGAACAAAAGAAAAATGTCGATGAATGTGCCTTGAGAAAATGATTGTAAATATTTATATTTAATATCACCAGATAACAGCTGAGGTTCTGTAAGTGCGCAGAATAGGGGCTCCCGTGTGAGTGAAGTGGCTTGGCCAAAAGTCAACGATGTTGATGCCATGGGGCCTGCAAAACAATGCCGTCATAGCTAACAATCGTGGATTGCCTCTTCTTTCCCGTCAAAAAGATTGCACCGCTTTTAGTTTCAATCACATGTTTTCTTTCAGTAAACAAATGTCTTATAGTCAAGATAAATTGACTTCACAAATTTACTGAACTAATAAAAATTATAACATATTTAATTTAATGTTGCTTCAACAGCAGCCATAGTCCTTCACCAAATCAAGAGGAGTTAGCGCCTGCAAAGTCGGATCCAACCAGCGAGCTATCATAGAAAATACAAGATCTAGGTGTTTTGTGAAACCCTCAAGAAAAATTGTTTGGAAAGGTAAAAGTAAAAAAAAACAAAAAAACAATAATACTTATTGATGAATGGAATATGGTCCGGGTGCGGTAAAAAAAAAACAAACTCAAATAGTAGATAATTATACTATTTTATTGAGCCAACGTTTCGCCCCAGGGCTTCGTCAGGGCTGTTTTGACGGTAGTCAAAATTAAAGTGAATAAAATTAAAGTAAAAATTTCACTTTATTTTTGGCTGCCGTCAAAACAGCCCTGACGAAGCCCTGCAACGTGGGGCGAAACGTTGGCTCAATAAAATAATATAATTATCTACTATTTGATTTTTTTTTTTTTTTTTACCGCACCCGGACCATATTCCATTCATCAATAAGTATTATTGTTTTTTTTTACTTTTACCTTTTCAAATAATTTTTCTTGAGGGTTTCACAAAACACCTAGATCTTGTATTTTCTATGATAGCTCGCTGGTTGGATCCGACTTTGCAGGCGCTAACTCCTCTTGATTTGGTGAAGGACTATGGCTGCTGTTGAAGCAACATTAAATTAAAAATGTTATAATATTTATTAGTTCAGTAAATTTGTGAAGTCAATTTATCTTGACTATAAGACATTTGTTTACTGAAAGAAAACATGTGATTGAAACTAAAAGCGGTGCAATCTTTTTGACGGGAAAGAAGAGGCAATCCACGTTTTTTTTTTTTTTTTTACCGCACCCGGACCATATTCCATTCATCTATATACACGGTCAATCAATAATCTTCCAATAATACTTATTGTATTATTTGAGTGGTTATTTCATTTGTTCTATCTGAATTTAGTTTAATGTAGTTTTTGCGTTACTAAATGAGGTATTTGAGAGGTAGTTTTATTTGTTATTATTGTAGTGTCTAAGTTTGGTAGAACGTAGTGTTTGAGTTACTTTAGCTTTTCAGTGTTAGTTTCATTTGTTGTATCTACATTTTCTTTAAAGGGAAAGATTTTGTAAAATTACAATATAATATGTTTGATATAGATAGACATGGGGAGATAATAAAAACAATTACATTGTAATGTTATTGTGTTCTTAATAAAACTCACAGTTCTTTAACAAAGCAGTTTGGGGGTTTATTTTAACAGAACTGGTGAATTATAAAATGTGCAGTTCACCCAAGAATGATTCAATACTATTAAATTGTCTAGTATAGTATACTGGATGTATAGTAAATCAACAGTTTACACTGAGTGGTACTACTCTATCTGCAACCCAGCCATATTGGAGCCCTAGAAGTCTCTAACATAGCGCCTAGCCTTGATCCGATCAACGATACAATAGCCCATTACATACAGTGACCAGGGCGGATGGTGCAAGGGGCGGATGGACAGCTAAATGTCAGGGGACCCACTACCCAAGGGCGAAGCCCCCCAGACCCTAACCAACCCACTTTCCTAGCACGCTCCAACTATCACACAATCTGACCATCCTTCATCTAACCCTGTGCCACTAACTTGCTCCTGATGAAATGAATCGAGGCAAGGAGAAAGACGTAACCGAGTGAAATATGTACGCCATTAAAACGTTTTTGATTATTTTCATTAATGATTATATTATCGATGGTCTTTAGGATCTGAAAAAAAGATTAAAATAAAATTATAATCACCCTCGAAAAACCAAGAAAGTCCGTGGAGTTTAAGAGAACCTAATATAATTCTGCCTTTATTTCAATAAATATTAAATACCACCCGCCCATGAACTAGATACTTTAATATTTTTTACTTCTTCGATCACTAACTACTTTGAATTACTCGAGATTTCAAAATAAATTAACAAAAATCCCTTGCTAGTTTTAAAAACTATACACGTCTGGAAGAAGACTGTTACAACTCAAAATATTTTTTTTCAGATGTTTTTACAATGAAACGACTGCAATTTGTCTATATTTTATGTGTAAAAGAGTTACAAATTGTGATTCTTACTGCACCTCCCAGATTGAGAATAGGTTGTACAATATAACTGATTCATATCTGATCAATGACCAGCCACCGCCAAAATACACTATAAGTCAGTCACATCTTAGGAATGCAATTTCTATACTACGGATTTAAGTAGATCCGTGTATCAGTAATACTAAATAAGGACAAAAAATATATAAAAAATGGTAACAACTTTTTAAAGGAATAAAACCTATTAAACAAGATTTAAGCCCCAAATCTATACACATTGAAATAAGCCTTAACCATCTCAAATTTAAAATGTTCAGAATGTTAGAATGGAAATAAAAAAAATAATTATAATAATTAAATAAAAAATTACAAAAATTGAAATATCAAAATAAAATATGAAACAAGGCGTTGATGACCATTGAGTTTTATACCCTAAAGCCCTAACGAACAACAGCAGCAATTGTAATTTCTATATTTATTTGTTATAAAAAAAAATCTGAACCACTATAGCCTTTGAAGGGTCAGGGGTGATAGTTATACAAGGAGGTGATTTGTTCAAGAGCACACTCAACCGCCAGGTTTTCCCAAGCTAAAGGGTAACCCTCTTTATAGGTGGGTCCCAGAAGGGCTCCCGAAGACGCAGGGTTAACTCACGGCTACAGCAACAGATAAATATTATCTGTTACAGTGGGATTCGAACTCTGGTTTCAGGGGTTAGTAGCACCGCGCCTTACCCGCTGAGCTAACTTGCTCCCTCTATTTAATTGTTATGGTAATCGCTAATAATATTTTTTAGTTTATCATATATATAATTTTATTATTTATAAGGATTATTTATCAATATAAATTAAAAAAAAGAAATGTAATTATTGTCAATATTGGTTTGTACATCAGAGGATATCTTATGATTCAACTCTCACAAGAATAATTCTGTTCGACAGGATTGAATAAAGCCTATCCCAAACGCAAAATAAAAGAATTATGGAGTGCAAAAAAATTAATAAAATTTTGTTCTTAAGCCAAAGCATCTTCTAATAAACAGAAATACTTTGCTGTAAAAATTTTTATTGGACTATAATAAATGTATACCCATTAACATGACGATTGAAGAACAAAACAGTCAAGGGGCGTAAAATAATAGCTGATGGCATAATAATGTTGAGCTCGAGACGAAATAAATAAAATCTTAACTATCAAAAAGTAATTTCCTTACGATATCTTACTTCTTTCTATGGCCTTTTTAATGTTTTATTTGATATTCAACTAAATCCGGGAAACGAACGGATCATTTATGACGGATATCATCAATTACCATGAAGTTGCTGTAAATCCTCGAAATTGCCTCAGCAGAATGCCTCTATACAGGAGCGATGGCTCCTAACGAGAGAAAGGCATCTATAAGTAGCAATCTTTCATTCACCTACCTTTCTATTTATAGGATCAATTCTGAAACATTCTCTAGCTGTCCCGAATGGATGGAAGAAAATTTAAGAGATACGCGATTTCGTGCAAAGAGGGTTGTAGATTTTTAACTGACTCCCTTCAGTCTGGATATTCTGGCGAAGCTTGACGCCTAGAAGTTCAAAAGACTAGAGTAGCCTTCTAACTGCTTGTACCGTACATTGTCGAAATTTCCAGGGGGTTACTTAAAAAGATTCAGTTGAAGAGGTTCAAATATTGCGTGATAATGAAACACTCAAGAATATCTTGATCAATATATTTTTTGTTGTAAAATAATACTTTCCAGGCAGTTTTCATGAACTTGCCTATCTTCGAATACTGTGGTTTAAGAATGTTAAAAATGTTTAACATGATCTTTTGTCGATCCCACTATGAATTTCTATCTTGTTTTTATGATAATGTCGATATAATCTTTGTTACTTTTTGTTACTCATATTGAACCAAAACGAGGTTCAACCAGGAACTATATTTTTCTGCTGTGTATTGGACATTTCGATATTATAAAAATTTTCAGATAAGGTTCCTAGCTGCTGGGTCTTAGACCGTGGGAAACAGTAATCTGTCATACAATCTACTGACACCTGTCAACTCAAATCGAGGAATCTTTTCAGTGCTATAGAATATTTCGGAAGGGCTAATTCTATAAACCAGGTGTCCCCCTGGAAATTAAAATATGTGCAAGCTCTCAGGAAAAGTTCAATTATGGTTTACGTTCAAAAGGATAGCGTTGGCAAAAATTATATTAGATTTTTGACAAACAACTACTTAAAATGTTTATTAAAATCATAAAACTTTGTGAAGCTAAAGCCAGATGGACCTGCTGTAAGGGAATGTCAGATCCACAGGTGGTTGCCAGTTCCGTGTCGGATTAGTCTATCGCTGTTCGTTCCGCAACGGAGCTAGTCCCTAGGGATTTGTGTAAGAGCTCCCAGGGCTCAGGGTGTTATTAAAAGATTTTCAAATGCAAATTAAACCAGATTAAAAATAACGGGCGAATTCCTTATTAATATATTTTTATTCTATTAGTATTATCAATTTTCAGATGATTGACCAAACATACCTAAAAGATTTCTGATGGCTATACTAATGGATTTTTTTTTTATAATTTATTTATTGTTATTAACAACAGCATAAAAATATATACAAGTAAATTTTCTGCAAGTGACATAGTGACATGATACAAACATGTGAAGACTCTACCGATTGATAGAACTCCAATTTCATTCTAGAAGAGAAGATCTCGAGGCTATCTCCTTTTCAGATGCCTAGAATGATTATTAGGTAATGAAGGAAAAGCCAAGTTTTAAACAAATGGATTTGGGTGGTTGGGAAGTTTATCACGGAAGGATTGGTATCTGGTTCTGGCCAAATCGGCAATATATGAGACATTTAAGTCCTGATGAATGATTTGATTTGTGACAAAGTAAGGAGCATTAAGGATTTTACGAAGGATTTTGGACTGTAAGGATTGGATTTGGGAGGAATTCGATGGTTTAGTGGAGCCCCATAGCTCAATTCCGTATGTCCAGATAGGCCTTATAACAGTCATGTAGATCAGTCTTTTGTAATGGATTGGAAGTTTGGACCGTTTGTCTATCAAATGTTGTATAATCGACGAGCAGTTTCCTGTCTTTTCAGTCCTGTATGAAGATTCCATGTCAGTCGTTTGTCCAGATTTAATCCTAAGTAACGAATCTGTTCAACAGGAATAAGTGGGGTATTATTAAAAGATACTGTGGGGCAGGACGAAGACTAAAGAAATTAAAATAGGTTTTTCCATTCATAGCAAAAATGAAAAAAAAAATGTAAATACATTCCTGATTAAAATTATTTCTGTCAAAAACTCGAATAATTAAAACCATCAGTAATGACTAATACGATATTTAAAACATCGTAACTTCATCGTAAATTATTAACTGGTATTAATTGAAATTTTGGTATTTTAATGAAATAATGGATTTTTTGTTTAGTTCATTATGTATCGTAGTAATGATGCCGTGTAGTTAAACGAATTTAAACATCTACTGTCATGAGAAGTTTATCACGCTCTGAAATAAAAATAAAAGGGAATTTAACTGTTATGGAATGGTGTTTCCAAGTAAGATTTTCATTTTTTTTTTTTTTTTTTAAGCTATTTTTATTAGTTTGGAAAAATATGGTTTATACATTTGGTAAAAATAATTCATCAGCAGTGTTACCGTGGCGAAGAGCTTAGTAAAATTTACTCCTGACTGCGGATAACTGGCCAGGGACTACAGTCTATGGGCGGGGAGAAGATTGGAATAGACCAACAGATTAATTTCCTTAAACATGTCAAGTCAAACAGATTATCACGATTATTACATAGAATGTATTTAAAAGTGTTTTGTTTTATGCAGCTTGGAAGGTGCAGAACAGGCAAATGTTATGTAATATGAGAATGCTTCGAATAGCAAGATAGAACCATTTTATGCTTGCGTTATCACACATTGGAGCCTGAAAGAAAAATGTAATGAAATAATTATGCTGCTCAGTTAAAATATGAAACGCATTTACATTTTGGAAACTTAAAGTCATTAATTCATCAGTAATTCAAGTCACACATGTACTGGCTCATGTTAATACAACTCTCGTCAGGCACGATGAAGGAGACCAAACATTCAACCGAGGATTCTGGAAGCCGAAGGAGAAGACCGTCCGGGAAGAACACGTCTTACTTTGCCTTTGTAATCTGACTGTTAGGGACGTTAATTGCCCATTCAGTGAAGGGCGATCTCATGTTTAATGGAAGCGGTTTAGGGAGCCGAATGTCCGCAAGCTTTTTGCTACCGTTGGGTTTGCCGCATCCAAATGCCCCATTACCTTGTCTTCGTCGCTCATTAGGACAACTCTTGCTTTCCAAACAAATTGCATTATTTCCTCTCCCAACATCTGGGTACCGCAAGTCTTATTTTACTCACAAATCCAACTTCGGGGAGCATATCTCAATCCACCGTGAAATGGCAACCCATCCTGTACTAATTGGTCTTGTACAATACTAACTTTTGCAAAATGTAGCTATAGAAGCTACACAATAAGTTGCAGAACTGGAAGGCTAATGGAATTTCGAAAATTCCTAATAGTACAGTGATAAATAGAACTATATTTTCCTTACAAATCACAATTATCAAACTAATTCAGTAATTAAACAAAATGCACCGCATCTTAATTTAGAAAAAACAAACCAAAACCGCCAAAAAAAATGTATCTGGGCCATTTTACTTAGACTTATTTCACAAATTTACAGCAGCTTGAGCAGAAAATGAAATGATAGTTGGTGGTTTTATAAAGTTCTAAATACTTCACCTGTTCATTTAAAACTTGAAACACCTACAGTAAACAAAATAATAATCACAGAAATCCATCAAAATACTTATAATCATATCGATAAAAAAAAAAATTATTTTATTTTTACGAATTTCATATATAGCTTATTTTTCGATGAATGTGGGGCATTGCCCCCCTTTATTTATTTTTACCTAAACCAGACAAAAACTTACTATAACAATCTCAAACCAATGTTTAACGGACGTGATCGGTTGAAAGATATTGAACAGCGCTGTCTATTATAAGTTAAATGATCGCTACACAGTGGATAAAATGTAGAAAAATCTATTATTTTGAAGTTTAAAAAAAGTTCCACTTTTCTCAATATTGATAAATAAATTAGTTACTAGATTAGTTTTTAGCTATTTATACGGAGATATTTCAGGTTGTACATATTGAAATCCTAATTTTCGAGCAAAAATTGAAAAGTCTAGTTACTATAGTTCCCATTCAATATTTTTGTCTCTTTGTAAGATTATCCTTTACAACAAAGATACCAGATAATACTCTCCTTAATTATGTAAGTAATTCATTAGCAACAATATGCAATATTACGGTAATTAATAAGAACAGTAATAGATATTTTCCAACGCAACGATAGCAGGTTTAAGATCAACTTTATTATTCACTTTTTTTTACATTCCTAATTCAAGTATTAAAACAAATTTCAGCTGCGCCTGTGCGCACAGTCTTTAAAAAAACCTTTTATCTTTTAAATGAGCGTACAAATGCAATGAAAGTATTCTTAGCCATCAAGTGAACACTTTATTCCGCTCTAATTTTTATTCATAATTAACTACAGTAATATCAGACATCAAACAACGTGTACAAGAGGGACAGTTTATTTAGCCATGCTGCGTAAAACAATCAATCCATGATCGGACATATATACGATACATATATTTTACATGATATAATATAAAATAATTTTTTAGTTTCCTTTTACAATCAATACTAGTCTACACACTAAACACAAATATTTATTTATTTTTTTCTATTTCACAATTTCTTTCCATTTGACAATTTTATTTTATTTAATTGACAAGTTTATTTTCCATAATTCACTCGCAGTCCCCCTCCAGTGATCCTTTACCCAAATTTATCATTAAATAGCAATGTTAAATCAAACCAAAAATATAATAATCATAAATAAATACATTTAAAAAAATAAAATTAATACATAGATTTAAAAAAAAAGTTAGTTAAAAGAAATACTTGAATGAATAAATAAGTTTAACAAAATAATAATATAATGAATAAATAAGTTAAAACACAAATCTACAGGTCTATAAACTAAAAAATATTTGATAAGTTACGGCCTGTCAGATGATCGAGTAACATATCAACTTATATCACAAGGATATTATTAAAAAAAAGTAAAGCGAGCTTAAAACTACGGAATGCCCTTCCCCTCAAAGCGTTTGCAGTCATTGGAAAATCATTGATTCATTGTATGTAATTAATAACAAGAAGGTGTCCCGGTGTGGTCAAATATTACAAAAATAATTTATTATGAGCCAAAATAAATTGTTTTTGTTTTATTTGATCCACTTTTTGTCTGTAACCGGAATATCTTTCAATTTTAAAAAGTTATTTGATGTAATTGAATACTGGATCTCAAATTTTCACCGAATTTGTTATAATTAGAGTTCTGTATTACTTAAACTGCTGTAGAAATTTTAGTTTATAAAATTCAGGAAAATGAATATTTTTTCCCGTAAGTGATATCTCACAATTTCACCCACTACATCAAAATTTTATAAAATTTATTGATGAATAAGTAATTATATCCGTTTGTAAATAATGCTACATCCTTATTCAGTAGATAAAGAATAATTTAAAATTTTCAGAAATGTTGAATTTAACATAAAACCTGATGAAGAAATAATTTAATTCACAGGATGATCTAATCATAGTACAGTGATATATCAAAATCTACTTTTGAGATCAAGCAACTATAAAAAGTTGAACTGAACTGCTTGAGATAGCCTCGCAAGATAGCACTGCCTCAAAGAAAAATATTTACGGTAGAGCACATAGTCGTACCTGCCAACGTCCGATATAAAAACACATTTATTTAAGTTTTTGAAGGCCGAGGGATCGCGAATACCACCTTATCCAGAAATGATCTGAAACACGAGGACCATGCTTAGGATGCCATTTAGTTCGCTAAATGGATGAAAAAGGAACAAAGCCAGTCATGCAATTACAAGACCCCAGGGTTGTTGCATAACACTTAGCTTGAGGAAGCTGCCTATCTCCTCCTAGAAAGGTATATTGATGGTAATTAGTCCAGCTGTATACATATTTCCCACAGAGTCCACTTATCGTTATTCCCAATGCCCTGTTGCATGGAGTTATAAAGTGATAAGAGAATTTCTGTTTTGAATAAAATAGTTAACCGAAGTTTACTATTTTAATAAGTAATAATAAATTTATGCAAAAAACCTCTAGTTTGTTAAGTAATATTGAGATAAAATTATCAGAACATGAGTATTATTGAAAAATAAATAAAAAAAAAAGTATAAAACTGTTCAATGCATCTACATTATGAACCGGCTCACACTTCTTCATGGTAAATGACGAAGACAAGACCCTTTTCTACCAATGGTACTTAAAGGTATACGGTGAAATACTAATCTTGTTGTTTTGATGTGTCCGTTCTATATGAATTCTGCTAAAAATATCTGGAGGTGAGGGTTGATTAATTATAGAAGATAAAAAAGAACAGATAATATTTAAAGACAAAAGATAATGTTAAATAATAAGAAAATAGACAGAAGTTGAAAAAAAGGATTAGGAGAAGAAGGAGAGTGCATGAGAAAATAAAAAGTTATAGGGTAATGTTTACAGGGTTTTTGAAACCCTTTCTGCCCTGCCACCTCGCAGGAAAGGAGGATGGGGTGACTCATTGGAAGATTGGATTGAAGCAAGCAGGGAGACTGTTGATAACTTGTTTTTTCGTAGGGTGGGTTCGCCACTCCCACGCCTATTTTTTGTGAGTGCCACCCTGTTTAGTGAGCCTCACAAGTGCCCGGAGGGAGGCTGTGAGTGAGGTTTGTATAATTTTATGCTTGTAAAAATATCGGATGGGGCCGGACTCGAATTCGCAACCTCAGGGTTGGTAGAAAGGAGCGTTGCCACGCTGCTGCCGCTGCCCCCCTGCATTATCATTAGATAGCAATATAAAATCGAACAAAAAACACAATAGTCACAGCAGTCGATCAGTTTACAAAAAACAAATAAACAAGTAAATTAAAAACAAAAACTATAGCATTAAACAAAATAAAACGTTAGTAAAGAGAAATACTTAAGTTAAAATAATAAATAATTTACATGTACATGTAAATGTACTTAATGTACATTTAGTAAATCTGATCTAAGTTAAATTGGAGTGTTACAGGCGTGTAGACAACCTACCCATTGTTAGCACTCTAATGACATTTTACATTAGCTGGTCTCGTGGCCATCTTCTTTTCAGGCGCCTCGGAGGATTGTCAGGAATGGAAGAGGATGCAAGATTAGAAACTAGGGGGTTTGAGTGGTTAGAGAGTTTATAATAGAAGGAGTGATATATGGTTCGGGCTAGATCGGTTTCATAGGGAACATTAAGGTCTTTATGTATGATTTTATTTGTGACAATGTAAGGAGCATTGAGGATTTTACGAAGGATTTTGGATTGTAAGGATTGAATACGAGAGGAATTCGAAGGTTTAGTGGAGCCACAAAGCTCAACTCCATATGTCCAGATTGGCCTTATTACAGTCATGTAGATCAGTCTTGTGTAATGTGTTGGAAGTTAAGACCGTTCGTCTAGTAAGTGCTGTAATAGTCGAAATCGACGTCCAGTTTCCTGTCTTTTCAGTCTGGTGTGAGGATTCCAGGTTGATCGTTTGTCCAAATGTAGTCCAATGTACCGGATCTGTTCGAAAGGGGTAAGAGTAACATCATTAAATGAAACTGTAGGGCAGTCAGTAGGTTTACAACGAAGGGTAATTTATCTTAATGTATATATATGGAATTTATCTTAATCCTCCAATTACGACACCAATCTTCGAGGGCTGTGATATGGGATTGGAGACTTTGGGATACAATTAATGGGTTATTATTAACAGCGGACATGTGTCATCGGCATAAGTGGTGAGGATAGTGTTAGAATTGGTTGGAATGTCAGCTGTATAGACGGTGTAGAGGATGGGACCAAGGATACTACCTTGAGAAACACCAGCGGACTGAGAATAGAGGGATGAATAGGATGATAGAACCACAATGGTAGTTTACTTGGAAAAATCTATCAATGAGAAAGGAACGAATGATGAGAAAGTATGTAGGAGGTAGGAATTTACGGAGTTTATAAAGCAGTCCCGAGTCCCAGACTCGATCTAAACCCTGTTATACATCGAAAAAGACTCCCGCGCTCCAAAGAAGACGATACTACGTCCACTACACGCTGACATTGCTGGATAGTAGAGTGGGATGTTCGAAATCCAAACTGGTGATCAGGGATTATATGATTGGAATCCAGGATGAGGTATAGGCGTTTTAAAATGAGTTTTTCAAGGATTTTGCCCATGATCGGTAACAGAGAGGATAGGGATATAGGGATAGGGCGATAGGATGACGGGTATTCTGGAGGCTTTTGGGGTTTGGTGATCATTTTAACTATAGATAATTTCCAGGGGTCAGGAAAATATGTGGAACGGAGTACGGCGTTATATATGTAAGTGAGGAATAGGATGGCTTTCCGAGGGAGAAGTTTTAGAATGTGGGATGTTATTAGGTCGTATCCAGGAGCTTTGCGGGTAGATAATCTTTGAATGATACTAGATATTTCAGAAGGATGAAATGCTTTAGGTGGGAGGGTCATTTGGAGCGGAATATTTAGTTCTGCTTCAATACATTCAAGATGAATTGGGTTAAGGATATCAAGATGTGGAATAAAGGTTTTAGAGAGGTGCTGTCGGAATGTTTGTGATTTTTCTGCGTCAGTTCTGGTCCAGGTTTGGGATTCGGTGAGAAGAGGGTGGTTAAAATCTTTGAAATTCAGCAGTTTTTTAGTGGTCCTCCATAATGATTTGTCAGTAAAGTTAATTAAATTTTGAATTTTGTATTTTCTGATTTCTACTTTTAGTTTGTTATTGAATTTGGTGTAATACGTTTTGTCAGTTGGATATCTGGTCCTATGCCACTTCGATCTTGCTTGTCGTTTTTGCCTTAATAAGATACGAAGATGCCGTGGCAGGTTATTTTGTTTATTGTTATTAATTAGCCTATTAGCCGATGTGTTGTCAAGTATACTTATTCTTATTGATGATTTGAGTTTTTCAATAGCTTCATCAATGTCTTGTTAAATAATAAGTTAAAAGAAATAATTTGATAAATAAATAAGTTAAAACACAAACCAACAGGTTCCAAAACTAAATTAAAAAAAAAGATGAATAATATCAGAGCTAATTTCCATGCAAGTGATAATAAAAATGTATTATCTCTTTGTTACCAAAACATTTTCTTCCTCCATTATTCTATATTTTTTTAGATCTTTCTCTTCCCTTTTACCTAATCGGTTGCACGCGTAATCGGAAACGGAGTGCCTCATAACCAACAATTTTTTGTAAACCTATTTCGAGACCCCGAGAACCGTACGCGACTCTTCTTTGAGTTAAGCCAGGTCAATTTTGGGGCATGGTGGAGGAAAATTTTGCTACCCCTTTGTTTAGATATTTCAATTTAAAATACTAAAATATGCAGTAATTCTAAATATTTTTTTGGTAAGCATGATTATATTTGTCATGTATTGTATAGGTTAAAATAAAAAATTTAAGAAATGAAATGGTTCCAATTTCTACTAGATATTACTATTATTTTCTGTGGAATTTAGTCTCTTTCTAAAAGTGTACCCCCGCCCACCCCACTAAGCCTCGCCACTGAGTGTTGCCATAGAATTTTCACGGCCATATTTAAATATTATTAAATTGTTAACTAAAGATTTTCAGGTATTACGATTTTTATTAATTCAGATATTTTTGTAATTTTTTTTTTTATGTTTCAATATTAGTTCTATACTTTTGAAATAATTTTTTTTGCATTTTTGTAAGTATGCTTATGCTCTTATACAAGATCTGTTTTAATGTAATTACATTATATAATTATTATGGGTAAAGAACGAAAGACCCTAAATGGAAGGGTGTTGTTGTAATTCGGTGGGACCGCAACAAAGTAAAATCTTTCTAGGCAGGCGGGAATTGAATCAGCGACGCCGGTTTATTATTTTCAATAATATGTTATAAAAAAAAAAAGGAGACATATTACAAAAGTAGATTAAAACTTCTCCAGTTTTCTGAGATTAATGAACCTATATTTTACTTTCATGACCCGTCACAAGTAATCTTGACAAATCTTTTTATGAAATAATGATACCGGAATACACTTATATAATTAGTTATTTGTAGATTTTATGGATAATTAATTTAAATAACTTAGCATTGCATAATGATTTGCACTGTTTGTAAGAGATTAGGTAGCATGAATTGAAACGTTTCTTTTTTCTGAATTTTATTCAACCATCTGGATCAGTGAGAAATTCTGGTATAAATATTTGGAGTGGATACTTACGAAACCTCTCTCTTATCTTGAGTGAATAATTTTTAAAGGCACATTACCTAATTGATGATGATTTGCATAAGTTACAAAAAAAAAAGAACTAATGAGAATGAGAAAGCAGAACCTTTTTGGGGTAGCTTCTTCTTTACATTTAAATCATTAATCAAACCTATCTTAACCAACATTTTTATTCAGTTGATTTCCATAATAGCTTTTATTGATTAGCTTCTAGCTTCGTTACTTCTATTAAGATACATTATATGTTAATTTATTTAATATATATTTATCAATCAATATTTATTCGATAGCTAGAACGATTAGAAAATTAATTTGGACACAACCTATGATGATTATTTTTCCGTCCAGATAAGCTGATAAAATTCGACCACGGTGAACTTTAATTATACTGCAGTTTTCTTTTATAAAAACCTAGAGTGTATATTACACTGTTCTAGTTAGATATACAATTATGTTAAATTATTAAAATTAAATAAAAAAATTTTCATTTGACCCAGTTATACAGTATTCTGTACCTCTACAACCTTTGAAGGGTATTGAGGGGAAATGCTCGATAAGAAACAATTCTAGAAAAGTGATAATACAATGGATGTGGTCGGCATCACACTCATTCTTCAAGGTTTTCCATGTTGAAGGACTAGGCTCAAACTTTCCAGATGCTCAGAGTGTTTCTAGACAATAATAATTAGAGCTGTGGGTTAGAATAAAATAAGGACTAAATAATAAGTAACGCTAAGGATATAGATTGTTCTTATCTGAAGAACCCTGGTTATATATTGGTTTGTCATATGACAATTTATTGCTAATCATAATTAGTAAGCTATTATCATGAACCAAGAATCTCAGCACAGACTCTAAATAGCAATTTTTGTCACTCGGAGAAGTTGTTGTTGATACCCTTCTGCAAGTGCGCCGACCCTTAGACTAATATGTGGAAAATAACAGACTAACAAAAGTTTTGTCACAGAAAATAATATAAAATTATTCGTTTTGAAACGAGCAAGGATTAATTTCAACTCTAAGTAAGGAGTGGTAGGTGAAAATTATGTGATATGTATATCACTCCGGATATTTTTTTATCTGGTTTTAAATAAATATGGAAATCCAAAAATTCTTATTGAGATAAAAAAAAATAAAACATTTAAAATAATGAAGAATATCCCAAAACTTGTCTTGAATAACTTGGTAAGATGTGCAAATGCCGATAGATAAGAATCCTATGCTTACTGAATCATACCTTGTTTGACACCTTTGTTCCATCTCGTTGACAGCTACTCATAAAAATCGGATTAAAATTAAAAACAAAAAAGGACATATTTCGTAAAACGAATATTAGATTGATTAAAATGGTTTCTCTGGACTTCGAAAAAAATAGTGGAAATCTGTTTAGATGTCTCTTTTTTTCGATTGGGGAAAAGCTGTCCCTGATCCCCTCGCCGTGAACTATGCTGAAAACCTATCATGCTCCTGAACGTGCTACAGTTCGGTTGCTGCTAACCTTAAGGATCGTGTCTTCTATGATATAGCAGCGGTGCCAGTCCCTGCAATCTGCTATTTGCATAATTCGCCACGTGGCAAGCTTGCTAAACCGATAATGGCCCTTGTCATTCTCACCGCAGCAGCCCGTTTGCACTCTTAGATGCCCACTTAATGTTGGACCGCAAATTAAATTCAATAAAACGGTTTTAAAAATGCTAAATAATATTCTGCCAATGACTTGGGCATCTATTTGTAGTGAACGTCATATTTAGGATAAATTATATTTTTACATAAATTTAATTGTTTTTAATTTGATAAAATATGGCCGATGTTATTATTTTAAAAATTCATAAAGAAATCATAACCAATTTATAACAGTTATTAATTCACTATTTTTCGTTGATGTATATTTTCGAGTTCATCATAACCTTCGTATCCTCAAACATGAAAATATGGGA
The DNA here is from genome assembly GCF_000696795.3 of Halyomorpha halys. Classification (NCBI taxonomy): domain Eukaryota; kingdom Metazoa; phylum Arthropoda; class Insecta; order Hemiptera; family Pentatomidae; genus Halyomorpha; species Halyomorpha halys. The sequence goes on from NW_027110497.1 coordinate 199,776, forward strand.
AGAGTTATGTAATACCACACGATAACGTCAAGCATAATATTATGAAACAAACTGTTAGTAAATTAAATAAAATATGTACGAAGATTACTCGCACTCAACTTATTCTCTTGACCAGTGGTTCCCAACCGTGCTTACATTGACTCATCTATAAATTAAATAATTTAGGAGTGGGTCATTCCACGCTAACTCAACCAACTTTTAAAAATAACTCTCCTTAATCGAGCCTTTCCAATTTTCTTTAAATTTTCCCCAGGTACTGCGTAGGTGTCCCAGCCTTTCGTAGCTTTTATATTTAAAAAAATGATCGCTTTATTTCCATCAAATGATAATATAGGTGTTCCGCCATTTTCCTACCTCTACCAAACGTGTTCCGCCAGCAATAGAAGGGGTTCCACCACTGTCTTCATGCTTGCATTCTTACAACTATGATTTTTTTTTTTCAAATCTGCAATTTAAAAATTTATTATTGGTTAAGAAAACTGTATTGAAAAATATAAGATATTTTTATTAATTTTTTTTTTTTTTAATCGAGTAACCATTTCCTTGTGAGTAGACATTTCAACTAAAGTAACCAAATATAATCAAAACTAAACCGAAATTATTTAGGATAGCCTGCTGACGTGAAATGTACTATTGACCTTTTTTTTTAACAACATTTAATGTTTGTTATAAACAAGTGACCATCACTGTGGTGATGTAAACAATATTTACTGGTGATGACTTCCATAGTAAGTTACATAATGAAGTTAATGGTGTTTTATTGAACAAGTAATTGCTAAGCTCCATCTGAAATAGACACTATGTTTGATGGTGAAATGGTAAAGTAAGAGAAAGAGCGAAACATTTAAAAATATCCCATGGGAACCATGGCACTGTGGGAGCTTGCCTGATTAGGATATATA
>NW_027110497.1:200757-202332 GCF_000696795.3 Halyomorpha halys
TCTATATATATTGATAAAATATTTTCGTCTAGTAGAAAGTCTAGGATTCATACAATGAACTTAGCTTGCCCAGAAATATATACTCCCAGTTTCCGTTATGTTTCGGATTACTTTGGAGCTAGTACTATTCTTGTGTTAACACTGTCTCGTAAACAATTTATTCCGAGACTCCTGTCCCAGTAACCGGTCCTTCCTGTCAAATGGAGAAGAATGTGGCGCAAGTTCAGTAGTGATGGTAAATCATACACTTCACTTTAACCAGCGGTTAAGGTTATTGTTGGTTTTCCGTTGCTGCAGAAATTCCGCTAGTCCGAAGACCATCCCCGACTCGGAGCAATCTTGCTCCACCTCGGAGAGCGCATTGATGTATCGGACGACTATTGAGACGTTACTAGACCTGCTATTAGGTAGCTCACGAAGCAACGTCCCTACGAGTTATTTACTGGTACCTCTTGTCAAAATCTCAATCCGGGAAGATCAGGTCATCCCTCACTCTACCGCCCTCTATTATTAGCCTTATCTCGGCGAATTAATTTACGAGCGCAACCTGAAGGAAAAGGTAGCGTTCGGATTGGACGATTTTTCAACTGTCGGTGGCAGTCGCGTGCGTGTTGTTGGTCCTGGGTGGTAAATCTTTAGAGGAAGGCACGTGATATTTCAGGAAACTGCAACTTTAGTAACTAACATATTCTTCATTGCTGATAGTCCAAGAGCCCGTGCAAAAAAAATTTATCTGATAAAAATTTTGATAGTAATTTTTTAAATCTTAATTGCAATGTCAATAAAGATACTAGAGTCTGCCACTCAGATCATTCAAAACAGGCTGCTGTTTCAGAACGTAAAAAAATAAATAAATTTTTCATTCCCCATATCTTCAAAACTACCATCACCAATACCAAATAGAACATAATTTAAAGTAGAGTAAATTTGCAATATAAGAGTTACTTACATTACATAAAAAAATGTGCTGAAAATCAGAATACGGAGGGTTTATTTTGGGAAATCTATCTCTCAGAGATCATTAGACCTTCCTAATAGCACTCAAATTAAAGCTAGTTTAATGTACTATATGGTACTTCAAGACGTCTATTTTCCTAGTGTTAGTAATTTCTATGATATTTGCATATGAATATAAATTTTGTATATGACATTTCTTCCAAATTATAAATCAACTTATTTGACTAAAACATCATGAGCACTACTACTCATACGAAAATAAACGTCATTAACTAATTTATAGCACATTGAAGTAGCTTTAATTTTAGTGCTGGCAAACATCTGTACGAAATATTTTTTTTCATAAATCAAATGTTTTGTTGGAACAATTGAAAACCAATATCGTGTAAATTTATTTTGGTAAACATCATGAAAACTATAACTCCTAAGAAGATAAACGTAGATAAATATATTTACCGATCATACCGTCGGTGGAATACCAAAATGACGAATCTAAAGATTTCTGAGAGAATTGTTTGTTTTTAAAGAAATTTATTACAAATGCTAATTTTTATTTTTAGTTTAAGTCAATTGGTCAACTGGTATTTTTAATTAGCGCTGTAACATATCCAATATATA
>NW_027110497.1:202422-211554 GCF_000696795.3 Halyomorpha halys
TATATATATATATTTTTTTTTTATTGGAAAACAAGCTAATATGCCATAAAACCCAAGATGACCAAATCTGCTAATACATTTTGCCTAATGGGATATTACACTACATGGCTTGAAGATAACGATTAGTAAGGAGTTTATCCAGACGGAATATTATTTCTGTTATAATAACTTTGTAATCTTAAATTGATTATTAAAGATTGGCATCTTAAAATTCGACTTGTATTCAGTTGTAAAGCTGAAAATATTTATTTTTTTAAAAAATGTATCAATTTTAGATACTTAAATTGTATTTTTATCTTTCATAATTGATCATAATAGGATGTTTAACCTTTTTTTTTTATATATATGACAAATCGTTTATATACTTCGAAGAGAATTTTTCTCGCTATTACGTAAATTTTTTTTCCATACCAATAATTTATATACATATTACAAATAATAAATAACAATTTTTCCGATCATTTTAAACCGTATCTTTCTCTAAATACATTAATTGGTTAAGGACGTATTGAGTGTAAAATTTCAGTTCATGTAGGACTTTATATCACTGGCTAAAAATTACTTCAGAAGTTAAACATTATTTTATTAACGGTTAGTCGAAGTAAAGTGACAGCCCTCCTCTACCTGCCTCGTCCTTGGAAGAACCCGAGCCGTGGAGGATTAGCAACATTTATTTTCTTAATTGTTTCATAAGCTAGGGTATATTTGTTAGTGGGTCATTTCATGATGCACGTTCCCAATCGCGATTCTACTATCGGCTATTTGCGATATGGCCAAAACCAACAGCAACCGAGATATCTGCCTTCACGACTGCGCAAAGGTCAGTAGCAGAAAGAAGCGGTCAAGGTAGGATGTTCTGCAACTGCTGAGTAAACAACTGATGCCGACCTTGCCTCCGTTCGTGAAACGTCGTTGCCATCTTAATTAAGATCTGCGGCCGCTCCGGATCTACTTGAGGTGTTAGCCAACACAAGGACCGGGCGGCCACGACCACCGCCCTCCGGGTCATCCCTTGTACCATTCACATCTCGGCTTTACTTCTGGTCACTCCATATGACCATAGTGGCAACGGATAGTAGAAGTGCCCGCTTTCATATTCCTTACAAATCAACTTCAAAGCAATAATGATAACAAACTGTTTAACGGTGATAATCCCTCGTGGAATATCGTCTTAATTAATTTATTTATTACTATTGCTGGTAAATTATTCCTGTGGACTGTATTAATAAAGGAATAAAATTACTTAAGCATTGTGTATAAAAAAGGAAGCCGCCAGTACGTGATTAAGTCCTCAGTGGAGTGGTTCCTTCCCTATCTTGTACCACCAGCCAGCTCCTCCTGGAGCAATGTTGTTACAACTTCAGCAAACCCAGCTCACTTACTCATAAAGCTATGTGACAAAGGAAGGGCCAAGCTGGTTGTATATGTATTTACATTTAGGCTTTAGGTATAAGCCTTTTATATATTGTAAATAAAATTTAAGAAATAGGAAAAAAACATGATAAATTATTATAGAAAAATGATTGATGGGATAGGCCACCAGGGGATATAATATTGCTTAGTTCTTTAGTAAAACGTAGACTATTAATGATGAAATTTGGGGAAATAAAGAATACAATTTTTAATTTGTGAGAAAATTATTGAAGGTGTCTGTAAAACATAACTGATGTATTGAAGATCTTACTGGTTCTTTCATTGTCCGTTATTCTCCTTTCAATTCCTGAGTCTGGGTTGAGTGTTAGGTTACAGACTCATGGTACCTTTTGACATTTAATCACACCCTCTCCCCCTCAATATATATGTGTATGTATACTTCTTAGGAATCTTCTTTTCTATATACTTTCTATATACATTATTCTACTGAGGTCCAGTAACTCTTTTAAAATATGTTTACTTGCTCATTATATAAATTACACAAATTCTAGTCAAAAGTACTCTGACCTCAAATGTTCAGTATATGACCCTATAAACGGCCTTAACTTTTGTGTGTAATAAATACATACGCATTAAACATTATTTATTATTAAGGCATGCTAACAAAATGCTAAAAAACTCATAAATGATACAAAATTATATTTCATACCTTAAACGCAAAAAAGTACCAAAAAAAGTAATTTTATATGAGTTTAGGTAATTGTCTCCATCCCTGTTTTTTTAATGGTTATAAATGATAAAAAACATACTTCCAATTACTTCTGACTGGATTAGTATGGGTCAGCATAGAATTCTAAAGTGTTGTATTTGTTTGATGACTGTTTCATACTACAGTAAATTATGCATAAAACAACTTTTGTTTTTTGAGATTTTACCGCATCATTCTTACCGAAGAGCTAAAAAAGTGCTAAGAATTAAAATAAATAGAGTTTATTTTGAAACTTTTGTATCACAATTAATACTTGAAGTCGTGCTACGTCAGTTAACTTTATCCAATTTCAGCCTTCTGTTATGAAGAGGTTTTTGATTCATAGTTTTCCTTTTTTCAGGAAATGTGTCTGAAAATCAAATTTTTTTGTTTTATTGTGAGAATTAAGGTATTTTCGAAGAGTTTTATATATATTTAAAAAATATTTTTTTTCATTAGCATAATGTTTTTTTTTTTTATTGAAAATATAACTGAATAGAACAGAGTAAAACAATTAAACGAATTTGAGAAACTGAATTTTTAAAAATATGAAATTTATGTTTGAAAATTCTCCCTCCATCTTATGAATTGATAAAAATGTATATGTATTTTTTTAATTTCGCCGTTATATCTTCCATTGGTAAGGATTTTATTTTAATTTTGGTAAACAATTCACACATAAAAGCCTAAAGGAGTTCCTTAGCGTCTCATTGACTGGGACTAGACAAAAACCTATAGGGTTATCCTATAGGTTACCAACCTATTCTAACCAGAGCGGGAATGCCCAGATCCTAAGACAACCCACTCAAGACAAATCCAAACCGGCACAACTGCCGACACGAGAACGCTAAATTGGTGCTTCAACAAGCATGGCTATAAAGACCTCTCTAAAAATTAAGGCATAAAAATCACTAGTATGCGTCAGGTAGACATTTTCGTTGATAGTATCGCTTTAGAATTTGATTTATTGCAAGAATGCACCATAAAATACACCTCAATCCTTTTCTGTCTTGTAATAAAGAGTTATATCCGCCGAACAAGTATTGGTTGAATATGAGCTCAAATGAAATTTAAGGCGATGTAACCTAGTAAATATAATCACTAAATTTCTGATTTACATGTTGTGTTCTTCAACACTGCCAGGAGGTAAAAGATAAGAAGTCCGATGATCTGCTGCACTTACTTAAGGAATGAGCCAGGTTTTATTTAGTAATTCACTCACCAATGATCTCAGTCCGGTAGTTAACCGCATTAGAACGATAGTTAGGAGTTTTATACGTTCATAGACACAATCTGAACAGATTATAATTACCGAGGTGAGTGCGATATTCCTACCGACATAAATAACACGCTGAGGAAGAGCAGTAAACGCCACTGCTTCCTAAGTAGTAGCGGGGCCTGCGGATAAGATCGACAACTGTAAAACCCAAGTGTTATGAGTAACCACGAGATAAATTATTAGGCGATAGTGATTTTACGGTGCATTAATATAAGGAATGCTATGTACCAGCGGAATGCTATGTATCAACTACTACCGAGCAATATAGGCGTTCACTTAACCAGCCGGCACCGCAATCGAATTTAAACTTGGGCGGGCTCAGAACAAAGAAGTTTAAAATAAAAATTACTTTCTTGCCCATACAAAAATCAAATATGAAGGCTTAATCCGGTGATTCATTGTTATGGTAAGGGAACGATTCATTGATTGAACAATATTTTTTTGTCTATATTTTACCTGTAAATTTGTTTTGTTTGTCCTTCTTTAGATGTTGATGGATTTTCTTTTACTGCCTGAACTCAAGTTTTTTTTTCTTTAAGGAGCAAAATAATCTTCATCTTCTTCAAACTTCTTGAGTACTCATGAAGTCATTTGAATCCGTATCAAAATCGGTTTCGTTCTAATCAATTTTTCATCGCATCTCGCTATGCATTATATTGAAATCGCCTTCTATTTCAAGCAGAGCTCTGATATATTTTGTCAGGACTCTCAAAATCATATATTTATCTTTCATCAGCTATTTTTTAGTTCAAAACCTCAAGGAAACAACTTCGCAACGACTTCTTGAGGCTATTTTACAGAATCTTGAATATTCTAAATGTATAAGTGTTCAAAGAGTGAATATATATGTCATATCATATGCAATAGCTAATTGATGAATAGACCAAAACTAGAATAATTGCTTAGAAAAAAGCTAGACACCAATCGTGTAAATTATATTAATTTACCTGCTTGCAGCGGAGGAAAAAAAAAGCATATGTCATAAACTGACTGAGGGTGAATATAGGTAAGACAGGTGAAGGTATCGCTCCACAATTCAACAACACCTGAAACAATTGGTGATTGTTATAATAGGAGAGGACCTGTCAGGTCGCGCGCGTGTGTTAATGAACATTTGATATAAATTGATTCATTTAATACTATTATAATGGATCATCGTGGTTTTACCGTGAGTAGCATATGAAAAAAAGATGGTCAGGGTGCAGTCGAAAAGAACTAAAATTGTGATAAAACTATTTATCCTGCGCCAACGTTTCGCCCCATTTTAGGGTGCTTCATCAGGACTAAGAAAGATATAATATAACTAAAATAGTGTGACAAAGCACAAGAACATATTACATTAAATAAAAGTAAACAACTACGCCTTGTTTTGTGATAATCGATATACAAATGAACAAAGAAAATAAAATTAATATGTGCAGGTAAAACTATGAATAAACAAGAATTCCAAAAAGGTATAAAACAATTAATTAATATGGAAATAATAATAAATAAAAAAGATAAAAATAAAATATTAAAAAATTCAGGACACACAGAAGGCCGAAAAATAAACGACATAGGAACAAAATAAAGATAAAAAAAAGAGAGAATGATGAACAAGGTAGGACTAAATAGAGGTATTAATAAATTATATTAATTTATGCTGTATTCACCATTATTATCTATAACATTCTCCATCTTCCTGGCAGTTTATCTATTACTTCCTTGTAAAATGTGGTTGGTTAGTCTGGACTGGGAGGTTTTCGACAGCCTGCCTGACTTGCTCTTCAGGATTGTAGATTTTTCTATACAAAAACACTCAATTTCAGAAGTTAGCAAAAACAGTTTAACATAACGTGTATCATACAAAACGATTCAACAAAAGATCGAATAAAGCCTCGTCTATATAGTGAAAACTAAAACTTGTAATGGTAACTCATAGCGGATATATACGAACAATAGATTCTACATAGTTGCATCGGAAGTTACTTATGACCCGACCTAATAGTTTAACCAGACAGACCAGATAATAGATCATTGTAAATTAGGCCTTAAATAATAGTAAATAGAGGTGTTATACTTATAATACGAGGATTCTCGCCAGGTGGAAAACAAGTGAAGATCGAGACACGGCTCACACTACACCTTCAAATATTTAATTTACTTTAAATATTGAGATAATTAATTTTCGTTATTTTTCAATATTTATATTAGATTTGATTACCCTTCGTCCTTAAAAAAAAAAAAAAATAAAATAGTGTGGAGCTGGAAGATAATTTTTATTTATTTTTATTTTCCATTCCTGCGCTTATCAAAAACGTTTATAGAATTTGGCGTATCGATTAAGTTATTGGCGAACATATTTCACGGTCCCGCTTGAAACCATACGGCGGTGTTCGTAGTAACTGCCAACCTTTTAACACTATTTACTGATGTCCTATTTAGTAATGGGACATGCGCCTTCACACATTCCCTACAGTACAAAAAAAGTATATTTTTAAATTAATAACAATCTAACATATGAAAATAGCCTTTTATTTATGCAACTAAATTAAATCATTACAAAATATAATATAAACTTTTAAAGAAGATAGTGAGAAAAAAAATAAATAAATTTATATATATGAATAATAGTTGACAAAATATTAAATTCTATCAATTTTCTCTTCTTCCTCCTTCTCTCCTCTTCTGTACCTTTTCCTGCATAGGTCTTCCCTTTCATGAGTAATAGTGAGCACTTCCCGGGGTGATCAGCCCTATTAAGAGGCGAGTTCTTTCTATTTATCCTTCCAGACATCTCTGCCCCTAGCAGCTCTCTACCAGAGGGGTCCTCCCATTCTCTTGAACACATCGCTCCATATTTTCTTTTGATGTCCTCTTCCACAATCTAATATAACTGGAACTTAAATATTGGTTCGAAATGTATGCATATAAAATCTTAAATAACTGGAGCCGAATCTTCCTTTAAATGCATCAATTTCCTAGAAACGTCTTAAGCGTTCAATCTCAATTTACATATTACAGTATATCACTGTCTTAAAATTATTTCAGGACTTAAATTAATTTGCCACTAGCCCATAATGTTTGTTTACCAGCACATTTATGATACGAATAAGATTTAAATACAAATACATTATTTCACAAACAAATCTGAAGATACAGAAGTATTTTTCCAATAAGGCATGCAGTAGATATAAGATTGAGAGCTAGAATGTCCCATACTAACATGCTAGCCGAACATGTCTTCGACTGTATCTCGTATTTACAAATTTATTTTCTAGATCTTTTCACCGACAGACTAGAAGATCTTCCGGCTCACAGATTGCTCCGATGTGAACGAAAGAATTCTCGGTTTTCTAAAACCTTATTTGAATACATAGCGAATCGTCTCAACAATCTAAGAGAGCATTATCTGAATCAGTTGGAGGCGGAATGTCGAAGGGATCGTCTCCTTATCTGCAGCGTGACCACGGGGAGCGGTAGCCGGGGAAGGAACTGATAAGGAAGATAGGGGAGGATAAACTAGGCGAGAAAGTAGATAGTGGCGGAGGAATCTGTTTATGAGCGCAATAAATCGCTTGCACAATGGCCGCGGCGCGGTGAGCGGAGATAACGGGTACTATCTAGGCGGTGTATCGGTCCTCTACCCAAGTCCGGTCTACTTATGTAATTATGTTCGAAGATCTGGTTCTGCAATGCTCTGTGAAATCTACGGCTTCTTCGTGGGATCGGCGATCGCTCGGTCGAAAGTTAGCTGGAGTCGTGGAGGACATCTCGTGTTCCGGATGGTGGGAGCTGTAACTTGAGAAATCGGGCTATGTTAGAATGTTGTTGAATTATCTTCGACAAGGCCCTGGATTTTTAGCTTGTGTCAATACTATTCGAAAGGTTTGAATCTAACTACATAAAAGTGTAAAATACATGAATGACCGGAATCAAAACGTCAGATTAGAGAAAAATATCATTATTTACTTTTAAAAATAAGAAGACAATAATGAATGTATTCCCACTCGTCAAGATACCGGAAACCAGTAAATTTGATATTGTGACAAGGAAAATAATTATAGTATGGAGGAAAGTAATATTCCGTGGCACATCTTAATTTCACGTTACGGTATCTAGTTGGTCAAGGGAATCTATCGTCCAAATCCTCTTCAGCCATATATATGCCATATGTGCATGAGGATTGCCACGTCTTGTGTGATAATTATTATATCGTATTTTATTGTGAAATCATCAACTGTCCATTAGTGTTCGTAAACGATCAGGATTTGGAGGTATTTGAGTAAAATTATATTGCTGATACGAACAACGAATCTTTTCCTCCTAAACGGCTATAACTGAAACGTGTGAAGGCTGTGTAGTGTAGTTCAAAGATGATTAAGTGTTCAATATCTGATTTAATATCGATAGTTTCACAGTAAGTGAGTATAACAATCTAACTACATATACATTAATGTATTTATAGTAAACAAGTATCCCCAATAATTATTTTAAGATTTGATTTAATCTTCTTTAGCTTCATAGAATGTGAATATTTTATAAATAACAGTCCAGTCATCAAAATCTTTTAAGAAGCATAAATCTTTCAACTCTCTGGCCTTCGCACTATCAATGAATACATATCTAACTATTTAATTATTTTGATTGTTTAAAGACATTTGAACACATTCTTAGTCCTTTGACTAAGGTTCTCTTTAGAACCTCTTGATCTGGAGTTATGTTAAGAGACTATAATACTCAAGCACTCTTTATAGCGTAATCTACTCATTCCTTACACTACTGCAAGTATGATATTAAAATCAAGAAGATCCACGTTGAAATATAACTACTTTTAGGCAACGATTTTCAAACTTACTAAATACTACATGATTGGTTTTAAAATCACCTATATTGCGTGGTATACTAAAATTTATGATTGCTAACCCATTGCGCGTCCAGTGTATTAGCTGAAACGTAGATAAAATTATATTAGATTGGACCTAACGAATTTAGGGTTTTATAGGAACAAGATTATTAGACAAAGATTGTTGGTATTCGGTTACTATTCATCGTTGATAATTGACTCTACGGGTTAGTTAAACCTTTTATTTAATTTATTAAAGATAATAGTTCATATATGACTGAATAAATTTGACAAAACTCCTAAGCATTCGTTTGAAAGAATTTTTTATATTATAAGAATTTTGCAATATTAAAAATTAGTTTTAATATGTTTATTAAAAGCAAGACTAAGTTGCTTAAATGCAAAAAGAAAATGCATTTGAATTGCTTTCCATCCATTTATAGAATCCCAATGAAACAACTTGGTTATTCAATTTTACTCTAAAAAGATTTTTTCTTATTACTACTTGCTAAGGGAATTTTTATTATTGTGTCTAATTTTTTTATGTGCAGTTTTTAACAAATCTATGAATTCCAGGAGTCTACAAAAAAAAATATTCTGCTACTGGTTTGTGCGTCTATGCCACTATAAACTCAGGAATGGGTACAAGGATTTTATACCATTTCTTATATAGGTTTATTTATTATATATTAATCATGGTAATTATGTTGTAGCTATTTAATAGTGAGTGAGAGAAATAGTGCAGTGAACATAGTACCTATAGCTTTTAAAGATTTTAGCACTGGTCCCTAGGAAACTCATATAGGTTTTGAATCGAAACTGTACTACCTATTTAGGAATTCGAAAACAATAGATGTACATAGTGATGTCTCGGTATATCAAAAGTCAAAACATTATTTGAAAAGA
>NW_027110497.1:212152-237688 GCF_000696795.3 Halyomorpha halys
TACAGGGTAATACTAATTATATTAAGTTGTGATAAATTTCTTTTAAATAAATAAAATTTATTGGAATATCGCTCATTGACATTGAGTAATTAATGAAAGGAATATGGTCGGGATGAGGCCAAAAATCAACACAAAGAGTACTAATATAAATATTCTTTAGCCGCCCTCAGACCATATTCTTTTCATTAATTGTTCACGGTCAATGAAATATCTTTCAATAAATTTTATTTATTTTCTCTAAGCGAGAGTTATCATTTAAAACAAATTTATCTCAACTTAATATCACGTAAGTGACGTGCCATTCATTTTCTGGCAAGTAGGAATGCAACAATCAACTGAATATCAACCTCGGTAATTATATTCTTGTCTGTATGGGGCTGTAGGACTAAGGTGGCCTTTATTTCTGTTGACTATTGATAATCTTCAATGTTAAAATATTAAAGACAATTTAAACGACCGTGTTGATAATATTGTGATATCGAGGTGCGGTCACCCATCCGTGGATGAATTATTTTATTGATTCCGTTATATCAGATGTTAATCCCCCGTGATGTTAAATATACGTTGGAGAATAAACGAATTTCACAGCATAACATCTTTGATTGGCGTGATCAATCGTTGTCAAAACTGTTTAGTTCCTTCATCCTTATTACCACTATATTACATGAATACTCCTGAATCCTTTTATTGTCAGCCGCCTTTACACTTTCCCTTACAAATCGTGCTGGCGGAGGTTCCTATCGGAAAGAATCCTTGCGAACCCTCTGAACATCGCGCGTAACTTTTGTACTCCCCTTTTCCACTCGATCTTTGTAATTCGCTGCTATCTCTTGCTTTTTTTTGCACAACGCATCCGTCCGACAATTTTCTTCATAATGGAAGTGGTCAGCGGACACCTGTCGGAAAGCGACGGCCACTTACTCGGCATGTGGCCTCGGAGCTATTTTCAGTTACCTAATGCTTGGTCAACTCATGTCAACGCAATGCAACATTGTCACTACATCGAGCAACCCAACACAGAAATGTATTCAAATAAACTGGTCAAAACAGACAAATAATAGGAAAAGATAACGACGAAAATATAACGAATAATAAAAAAAATATACATATAAACCTTAACTACCAAAGCCCTCGAGATGGATTCAGCAGTTGATATGTCGTGACATTGGTTTGACTAGGTTCAAATTACTGCTGCCGTGATTTTAATAAAAAAAATTCAAATTTAGTATCAAAAGTTCAATACAGGACTTCAATGGGAGTCTTGGCCGAAACAAAAAATAATAATAATACTATTAAAAGTGATCGCCATATAAAACTGACTTAAAAATTCATTTATAAGCTAAACAGGGGATCTTGAGATTTCATTGTGTGAACAAAATTTTACCAATTTTCCTAGTTTGAACTTTGATTTTTTTCTTAACCGAATGTATATATTTAATGTTGTCGCTATGAGCTATCCGACGAACTACCACCTTCATCTCTGCCCTTACGGAGCACGCCACTCCTAGAGTTCCAATAGATTATATTGTATTAATGTGTTAATTTAATTGTAAATATGTTTATATTCTGATTGTATGAACCATGTGAGATATTATTATAATTGTACATACATAGTTAAAATAAATAATAATAAAACAAAGGAATAATAGTAAAGTAATTTCTTACTGACCACGCCTCTTACCGGCCTTTGCATTCTTACCAGATTGATTAATCTAGAGTATCACCACTTCGGTACTCTTTAGGAAATAGCAAACAGTCACATTGGATCAGAATGTACTTCCAATATATTTTTTTACATTATCTAATGTATTCTAATTCCATGCTAAATATTGTTCGTCACCTCCACTATCCTACAATTGTTCTTCCTTATGTTAAGGATCTACAGATTTCTTTAGGACTTGCCATTTCCTTCAAGCCAGTTCCTTACGGGGTGGAGTTACTGTGGATGCTTTGTGATATAGAATAACTCACCTCTGTAACTGGTACCAGGACCTATATAATCAACAAAATTAACGAAATTTATAAATTTTACGCATATTTATCGTTATTAGTTTCATTGTTACTTGTTTATTTGTCAAACGTTTCTCTTTGAGAAATTTTTAATTCAGTTGTTAATCCATAGCGACTATGCTAGTATATCTCAATGTATCACCACATTACACTTGTGAGTTTTTCTTAATAATTCATTTTCAAAGGGATGTTCAAATAGAAACCACCGAGTTCAATTGGACTCTACTTGCAGTCCCTAAAAGAACCTCCATTTATTGTGGATCGACCAGAGCCATATCTCCATTTTTTTTTTCATTTAATTTAAATGGATAGGACATATAAAATTGCAGTTCAATTTATTTATTGCCTACAGAAGCAGTTGGTGATACCAAAGAGTAAATGAGTACAACGTGGATAGAATAAACTGTAATAATTCAATGAACAAGAACCGTTTCTCATATTTGTTCAAAAAGTTATTATATTTTGAAAAAAAAAATTTTCCGAGAAGCTTGCACATTATTTAATCTAGAGTAAATTTTCTCAAATATAAGCTGTAATAGAGATCTTTACGTAATAGCTTCTGAGGTGTAACCTCTTCATAAACCAAAAGTTGTTTCCAAACATCCTGAAATAAATAATTTATATATTTATTGTAGCAAATATAATGAAAACAATAACTGCTAAGAAAATAATAATTATAAACTGCTTTTGCTGTAAAGTTCAACTAGCTTTAATTTGAGAGGTAGTATACATCCATAGTTCTACTAGTTCCTGAAGTATTGTTTTTCATAGACTAAAAACTTTTTCTAAACACGGAGAAAACAAAAATTTGTGGATTTATTTAAAAAATCACTTCAGATGATTTTTCTAAGGTGAATACCGAAAATGACCACTTTAAATGAGCTTTTACCTGTTTATCATGCTGTTTGTAAAAAGACTGATGTTTCTTGGAGGAACACTTTACAGGGAAAATAATTGGAGTCCATATTACAACTAATAAAACTTTTATTCAGACGATTAAATAAGTTATTATGAAATTTCCTTAATTCATGTGACACAAGGTAATATTAATATTATAATAAATAATACGTAAATCTTCCAACGTTCTAATTTACATGTTTCAGATTCCACGTTTAATATTCTACCAGTTATTTTTTTTAAAGCTTAAAAAGGAGTTTTCATACATATTCTCTTTTATCCACAAGCCCCAAATATATTTAAACAAACTGCAAGTCGACCTCTCCTTAATTCCAAACCGTCATCAGCCATATAATTTCCTTTTGAAAGCCATCAGCGCTTCGATAAATTGCTAACGATTTATTTAATGTTTGAAATATCGCCGTCTCCTCTTGAACAATTAACATTTTTAAATAATTAAAAGAAAGTGGTAATGAACTTGCTCGAGTAACTTTGGCGGGAAAGGTAATTAGAGAGCGAGCCTCGAGTATGGAAGACTCGCCGACAGGTCCTCCAAGTGGACCCATGGGAATTAGATCATAAATATGTTGTTTTTTTTGTACATTATCACTTAACTAGCAATTAATTGTCGCTGTAATAAATTACATAAACTGCTGTTTATGGCTCTGAAAACAAGATTAAATAAATAAAATTAGCAGCAAACACACAATAATAAAAAAAAACATTAAATTGGTACCCGTTACCGTTTTTTTTTCAACTACATCCTTTAGCGTGATCACCATTTATTTATTTACTTTAATAACGATGTTATTAATTTTTTTTTTCAAAGTCTACAAATTCTATAAAAGAAATCTTTGACAAACGTGTGGAAAAAATATAATTTTCATCATGTTAGTTTTTTTTTTTTTGTGTGCACTAGAAAATAAGAAAAAATAATTAATTAATTGAAGCGTATAAAACTGTATTCAGCAATAAAATAATTCTACACCATATGTTTTTTAAAATTATTAGTTTCGCACTTTTGGCTGTAAAAAAGGACTCAAATAATTTAGTAAAAATAATAATACATTACCCCATTAAATTTTTAACAAATTCGTTATTATTATGATAATTTAACAAAAAGAATGCATAAATCCTATAGAATATACATCATGAATGAAAGATATCATATTTTATATAAATTTAAAGGATTTTAGATGGTGAATCTGTAAATGAAAAATTATTTTTAAGTAATTTAATGCAATTTTATTTAGCTTATCCGTTTTACTCATGACCAAACACAAAAAAAATAATTTAAAAAATAAATAAAAAAAAAACTCTCTTAAAATATATACAAACAAAAGAATAGACAACATGAACATAATCAAACTATTTGTATGAAAAATAAAATAACATAATGATAAAATAATATATACAATATGTATAAATTAAAATTTATCTATTTTAAGTAAATAGTTAACATGTTAAATATGTATATATGCTTGGAAACCTAACATAGTTTCACACATAGATAATATTTTATTAGACTCTTATTCAACTTGACAAACATTTACACGGATATAAATACCCGCATACAATAAAATAAATACATTTAAATAATAGTAATCAATATAAAAAATTTAAAAAAACATGAAAATAATAAATATAAAAATTGATAGATATAAGAAAAAAAAATTACATTATCAGATTAGGAAATGGGAGAAGAAGAATTGGCTACTGTAAGGGCAGTACGGTGTCCGCTAAGGTTTCGCAAAGATCCTCGGAGGTGCCGCCTTACCTAACTCTTGACAATGCGGGCTACAGCTCAATCGATTCTCAACGCATCTTTCCCAAATCTTGCGCAACTCTGGCCCCTCAGCTTTTAGAGCATGAACGCGGTGCGGTTCTCGTCTCAACGGGTAATTGATATCTGTGACTTTGTTCTGAAGGAGGTAGGTCAAGGTGAGGTGTCACTTTGAAAAATTTTGGTTCATTTTTCATTTCGTAAATTGGGCTCAGTAAGCAAGTAATCATTCGTGTACAAAGAGCTGGTTGGTTAACACCATGAAGAAGAAGAGTATACTGTTTCACAAACTGATTCATCCTTTGGAACCTAAAGGATGAAAGGATATGTCTTTAGATTAGGGTACTGTTTTTTAGTGGGCTATCAACTATTCTACTTGATCACTACGTATTCATTAGATATCTTTTATTTAATGTTTTGTATATACTATGAACAGAGATGGGAAAAAATTAGCTATAGATGAAACTAATAGCTAAAAATACTATGGATGCGACTCTTATTCATGAATGAACCCTTGATATCGTATCCATGGCAATTTTAGCTATTAGTTTCAACTATAGCTGATTTTTGCCCAACTCTGACTATAAGTTGATAATTTCAATGGTTCATGATATATTACTTATATTGGTATACTCAATTTATATCATCGCAAGGTTTATTCTATTAAAGCTTTTATCTATTTTTATTTTTTTAATATTATCTTTTAATATCTTAAGATTTTCATTTCTTCTTTTTTTAATAGTTTTCTTTAATTACAATTTTTATATTTAAGAAGTAGGGTAGCTGAGTGGTAAAGGCTCTGTTATTGATACTCTGGATCCGGGTTCGAAACCAGCAATGATATATAAATATTTATTTTGTTCCTGGAACAGTCAGTCAACCCTGATGGTTCGGTAGCACACCTGGGCACCCAGCCTCTATTCTGGTCACAATCATTTCTTTTCTTCTTGAAGCGCTTACCCACTATTTTATAGTTAGTTTTTTTTTTTTTTATACTTATTAATTTCTTAGTAGAATTTATACCCACATGGCCTCTCAGTTTTTTTCCAGCCTTCATCTTCCAGATATATTTTGATATCATTCTGGTCATAAATTTGGAGAGATATAATGCACATGATGCAACTGTTACGTCAACTTGAAAAAAAAATGAAATTATATGTAGAACTTCTGTAAGAACGAAAATGGCCTGAAAGGCAAGTAGATTATTTTGAACTTCTTTTTTCTCTTTCAATTATCAGTAATAATCGCCAATGAACGGAATAAATAATTCAATTTAATAAGACCTAAGTAATGGCTTCTTTCTACTTGAATAAGCCCAATTGTCCGTGAATATTTTGTAGCAAGCATAGCTTCAGATGAATTCCTGCCATATTACTCTATTATAACATAACTAATATAAGTAACAATATTTGGTATATAATTAAAAATAGGTTTTTTTCTGGATTAGGAGCTACCCCAGAGATGCCATCCACTAACTCACTTGACGGGAATAGGTCCTCATTTTTCGCTTAGGAGCGGGGCTCGTCTCAGAGCCCACCTATTCCGAAAGTTCCATATTGGCTCCAGTCCTCTCTGCGGGTGTGGAGTAGGTGAGCAAAATGCCGAGGACATACTCAAAACGTGCAAGCTGTTTTTCAAGCAAAGGAGAGTGATGTGGCCCTTTCCAACAGGTGCAGAGAAAGCTCTATGGAAGCCTGAAGTACCTCAGGAGTACTACGAAATTCCTCATTTTGATCCCTGACCTGGCCATCTGAGGGAAGTACGCCAAAGAAGAAGAATAGTTTTTGAAATAAGATTTTCTTGTCACATCTTTCATTGTTTGTATTTTGTTTACTCTTAGCCCTGACGGAGTGGAGTGAGCAGCAAAGTGGAGTGGAACGTTGATTACCACTAAATAGTATTTTTACCACCCCCAGACAATCTTCCTACAATCTAAACAAAGGTTTTGAGGAAATCACATGAAATATCATAAAATAACATCCTACCAAAATATTCTTGCAGCTCTACGCAACAATGAGTCCAAAAGTAGTACCTAGAACCGAAGTTGTTTAAACGCTTTTATTTTACATTTTTGGGAAAAATATTTTTTCGTCTATTGTTGATAAAAGGCTAAGCATACCACGGACATTTTGTTTTCCATTAACTGAATTTCCGATAAAAATACCGTATATCCAACCCAATTCTAATTTCTCCAAGCCAATCTATAAGCGACGATAATCACAACTTCATGGCCGTTCCCTCGTTAAAATACTTGAGCCGGAATGCTTTGGAACTTTATGAGTTTGGCCAGAGCGTACAAGGGAGCATAAAGTTCTGCTAATTAGGTTGGAACTAGCCATAGCTCAGGCCCTACACTGGCCAGCTATGTGCTCGCTCCAGGGCCGGAGTGTAACCTGACCACGGTTTCCCGTCGTACCTCTTCGGTGGCTGATTGTCTCCTTGTTTGACCCCAAGGCCTCTTGGGGTAAACGGTAATTCGCAAAAAAAAAATCATTATTATAGTTCATTAATTTCAAGATCAAAATTGGATCACTATCATTAAAAGAGTATTATTTTAAAAAAAATAGTAAAAATGAGATAAAAACAATTTGAAGGTATACATACAATGAAAAAAAAATTAATAAAGCTATTATTATTTTTGTTTCATTTTTAGTACGATAAAATTATGAATTTGATATCATCAAAACTGTCTTTAAAACATAAATTAATTTGAACTTGTTGCTGAATTTCTTTCTCTACTCAGGAGGTTCCTCGGAGCGTAAAATTAAAACGTCAACATCATGATTAGAGTTTCTTAATTCGTGTAATCAAAAAGTCAATCAAATGAAAGACTAAATTTAAGATTGAAAAATTCCTCACAACACATAGCAAAATAATTACGAAATTTTGACCAGGTAATATTTTTATATAAACGATGTTGATTAATTTTATCGATTCATAAGAATTGACTTTATATGAAACTGAATTTTATTCTTTAAATTAAACCAAGGTTATTACTTTTCCAACCATAAGTTATGTAATGCCTAAAAATATTATTGTACTAAATTTGTATTTGAGGCAAGGATCCATAGTATTTCACCAGAAAACTAAACATCCAATTTTTGATCCAACCACGATATCTTCCTAAGAATACCTGAAACAGAGAAGACAATACCTCAATTCTAACAGTAGGTTAGGTGACGAAAGCACTTACTGTATTCAATATACTCAAAGAATATTGCAGTAGTATGGAGCAATTTTCCGCACCGAAACGGCACGGTTCTCAGATGAATTTTACAGCGTTGATGTCTCCTTCAGTGTCGCTTTGAAGAAATAAGGCTGTAGAAGTGTCGCCACTCTGTAGCGAAGTCTATCGGATCCGCTTCTTCCGAGGCTGGAAATAGGCTCTTGCAGTCTCGGTGTGTGTTCCATTTGGCCTTCTACGGGCAGTACCTTCCGCTAAACACCTACGTTCTCTGACATTTATGAATCTGAATATGATTCACCCTGAAAATGGACGGGAATTTTTTTTTTCATTTTAATCAAGCTAACTGCATGTGATAGAAACTCGACTAGACAACGCACCATCAACCTGTTTACAAGGTTGCCCCTCATAAATCCAGCATGAGACGAAACATTTTTTACTAAACTGGTACTATTGAAATACAGACGAAATATTTTTAAAATACAGAATTATAAAAATATTCTCCCATGAAAAATAATTTTTTTCACAAATGGTTTTATAACAGTAGAAAATATGCGTCATATTTAGGGTATAAAATGATTAAACAACGATAACACCACAATTCATGTTTAATGAACACGGTCGTGGTGTCGTTTTCTTTCCAGACCTGAAGATTATATCAATCGTTTAGGAAATAAAAATATTGAATATTATATCCATTTCTGCCTTAAAAGTAAAGTTTCTTTTACGAAAGCGCAATGATTATTTCGAAAAATAAATTAATATTTATTTCATATATAAATATTTAGGTATAATATAAAGAAATACTTATGAGTTTAGACACATCTGTATTTGAATATTTAAGGGAATAAATATATTAAACATTTATATACTTAAATGACAAAATGTATATATTTATATACTTATACAATTTTATATTTATTATTTTTAGCTAAATATACTTATTTATGTTATTTTGATCTTTTTATGCATATGTTAAATTGTGTTTTTTTAAAAATATTAATATATTTTAAACGGGTTTTATGTATTTATATATTTTCTACTGTAATTGAAATGTTCAAATAACTTTTATACTTTTGATTAAATTTAATTTTTTATCACATATAAAAAAGAGAGAAAATTTTGAAATTTGAAATAATGAAAGAAATTAAGAAACTTAAAGAGCGATAAAGGTATAATCAAAAAATGTGTAAGGGAAGAAATAATAAATTATAAAAAGGAAAAATAAATCATGCATAACTTTAGTACTTAATGCACAATTTTTTATATTATGACAATATAAAAATAATTAGGCTGTAACTATTTATATTAATAGGAATAAACAAAAAATTGTGCAGTCATAAGTATGCTGGGTATGAGGCAACCCAATGAAGTTGGACAGCTCAACATTTTTAATAAAGTGTTTTTCTCTCTAGATGAGAATTATTTTTTCTTTAGTCCAGAAGGCCTCTCTTGGTTTAAATTACAAATGTGTAAAATTTATGACATGCATTTTAATTAACCTATCGGCCAATATTTGGCTAGTGACAATGAAAGTGGCGTACTATTCTTTTGAAATTGAATGCTTTATAGGCAAGGTTAGAGTAGACTCCCGTTGGTCTGACACAATCTGCTCAAACACATGTTTATGATGGGGTTATTAAAAAAATAATTTTTTTCTTCGAAATTTTTCCACTCAAAGCAATTCAAGATTTAGCAGTAAGCATCACTTTTAAGCCAAAAGCAGCATTAATTTGTTATTCCCATCTCCTTAAATTTACGATAAATTTATCCGTATTATTTTGAAGAATCATGTATTATTCCAATTATTTATATTGAAAATACCATCTCATGAATATGTAACTATAAATGAAACCTAACTATTAATGACTAAATTTTGATTTTTACTATTAATCATTACACCAGTGAAAGAAACCACTGTTGAATTAATTTTCCAAAATTATAGGTTATAGTTTTTTGGTTACCAATATTTTTATAGTGGTGTCTGGTGTGGTTTCATGAGTTTTATTATTACAAACTCTCTACTACGGGGTTGCTCTTCAAGCTGGTTATTCCTTGTAGTAATAGATTTTTTTACTACCATTAGCAATAATTACAGTTTTGTAAAAACAGAAAATGTCTCATCATAACAATTTTAAATACCTGTGGAGACCAAAAAAAAATTTTTTTTCTTATATTTCAACTCTTAAATATAAATAAATTTAATAAATTCTGATCTTTTTAACATTCTAAAATAATTTACTTTAGTAAATTGATAAGTTTAACTATTTTCATAGCCCGTTCTAGTGGTATCGACTAACCTAAAATAAATGTAATGTACAAACTGTGTAGGAAATTTTGACTGCTTAAATTCAGTATAGAATATTCATCTTAGTAAACTTTTGATTTTCTCATTGATCGAAAATTAATTAAAAGTTATAATTTTAAATTTTAAACTGTTGACTAACGAGGTTATGAACCGGAAATTCGGATTCAGCACCGCCAAAAATATCCATGAATTTTTTTTAGAAAAACTTTCTTTTTGAGCCTTCGGTGCCTTGACTACATAGCGCCCACAATAGCATAGCAGATTAACCAAAAATAGAATTTAATATAATATTTTTGTATGGAATGTTCATCATTGTAATTTCGTTAGTGTTCTAGTTGTAAACAAAAAACTGAAAAGGTTCCCTACTGTAAACAGCTTGGTAAGGGTATAAGAGATAAGAGATAGGAGCGTACCTTAGAATAAATAACAGATTTAAGTAATTAATTTCTAAAAAATCGTAAATTAATTCATTAATTGTTTTTATTTATTGCTTAATTGATAAGCTTTAAGAATAGTTAGGAGACCAACAAAAATAAAGCTAATTTATTAATGTTTATAGAACTTTGAGAAAAAGAATCCAATGTTAGGGCATCTCTTCTTCCGACAAATATATTTCGATTTTTAATTAAATGTATTTCAGCATAGAATTTATAATATATCATTTCAAATAACAATACTGCAGTAGCTGGAGGAAGGTGGAAAACTAATACTGTAATTCATGTGTGTGTGTGTGTGTAATATACATATATTAGATTTAATTTCACTTCAAGTGAATATACCTACCTTAAATGATCACAAATTGTTATTATTTCTTTATACCTGTTTAAATCGTTAATATCGAATTTGATTTCTTAAGGTTTGTGAAAGACCAGCAAAGGCTTCAAGTTTTCAATAAACCATTACAAAGTGACAAACGTAAGGGATTTGATATTGGAAACTATGTATCATTTTAATGTATAAAGAACTAATTAAAATGTTAAAACAATATTCTTTTGGGCCATTAAACAAGATCTTTAACGTTTTCCTAAATAGCTCCTTACACAATTGAAATATAATTGCCATAATTGCTACTACTTCGGATGGAACAGGTCACGTCACTTAATTACATAAATTGTAATTATAAATGCATTCTCCATTACAATACAGGAACAGAAATTTTTGTTCATTACAAGTACTACTGAAATAATTAGAGGCAATTAAGACTCGCCTGATATAGGCTAGTTCCGCGGTGACAGCCATTTATCTCCTATCGATTTCAGGGACCTCAGATGGCCTTTCTGCAAATAAGGGTTATTTGTGCCAATTATTCATGCAAATCTTAACTTATATATTACGGGAAACTGTTAGCAAGGTCCCAAAAGAAAAAAAATACATATCTATAAGTGGAGAGATATAATTTCTTATTATAGTAGGATATATTTTTTTCTTGTTTCAGGGCTGTTAACCATTACTGTCTTCTTAAGAAGCCCGTGGACATGATATTTCTAGGCGTCTGTATAGTATGATCTAGTAATGGAAAACATGTTACATAAGAGACAAGACAGTTATGAGGCATTTTTTAAAATAATCGTTTACTAAATTAACAATAATACCAAATGATTTATATTATATCTCCTTTTCCTTATAAAATATCTATAAATAGCAACACATCTACGCTTTTATTTAACTTATAATTGTTTACGCATTTTCCTTTTCCGGCTTTCTGAAGCGATGGATTTAGGCAAATAAAAACTAAATAAATTTCATAGAGAAGTGAATATCAATTTTATTCTTATATTATTTCTGCAACTGTAATAAAAGTTAATTAAAACAGTGAGAACTTTAAAAACTCTGGCAGAAGTAAATCGGTGGATAGAGTTAACAAATTGGGTTTTAAAGGTTTCAACGCAGTAATGAATATCCAAGTACGTTTTTATGGAACATATATTGGGTTCATTGTTTTTATATATATCATTGTTAAAATTTATAACAGTACATAATAATACATTCAGTAAATTTGATGTATGTTTATTATGGAGTGATACAGGCGTGTAAATAAACTTTGGTAGTACTCTAATGACGTTTTTGTATTAGCAGGTCTTGTGGTCATCTCTTCAAGCGCCTTGGAGAACTGTCAGAAATGAAAGATCAAGCAATGTTAGAAACTAGAGGGGTTGGGTGGTTAGGGAGTTTATATTGGAAGGAATGATATCTGGTTCGTACTAGATTAGTTCCATATGGAACTTTAAGATGTTTATGTATGATTTTATTTGTGATAAAGGAGGAGCATTGAGGATTTTATGAAGGATTTTGGATTTAAGGATTGGATACGAGAGGAATTCGAAGGTTTAGAGGAGCCTCAAAGCTCAACTCCGTATGTCCAGATTGGCCCTACTACAGTCATGTAGATCAGTCTTTTGTAATGAATTAGAAGTTTAGACTGTATAGTAAGTGATGTTATAGTCGGAATCGACCTGCAGTTTCCTGACTTTTCAGTTTCGATCTGTTCGAAAGGGGTAAGAGCAACATTATTAAAGGATACTGTAGGGAAGTCGGTAGGTTTACGACGAAGGGTAAAAGTGATTTGATAGAATTTAT
The DNA here is from genome assembly GCF_000696795.3 of Halyomorpha halys. Taxonomy (NCBI): domain Eukaryota; kingdom Metazoa; phylum Arthropoda; class Insecta; order Hemiptera; family Pentatomidae; genus Halyomorpha; species Halyomorpha halys. The sequence continues at coordinate 224,912 of NW_027110497.1, forward strand.
TTTAATCCTCCAATTACATGGCACCATTCTTCGAGGGCTGTGACATTCTTTGTTTTAAAGAGAAAATTAACCGTTTTTGAAATACTGCACAATTGCTTACACGTCTAAAAGTCTTCTGTTAGATAATTGATTTATTATACTGATTGTTTGAGAGTGGTTTATTTTATTATTAATACAAACAAAAATTGATACACTTTTACTCTAACCTATTTATTTCAAAACATCTCTAACATTTCTGCCCTTAGGCCATTCTCGAGGAGACAACGTTTAAAATTTGTTTTCATATTATTATATGTATATAATAAAAGTGAAATAATTATGGTTTGAAATAATGTTAAGTTATAAGCAACAAATTAAAAAAGGACGTTAGTTAAATTGTAAATAATTTAAACTTAGTGATAAAGTGATAACAGAGTGTTAACCTGTTGAAGGTAGGTTTTGTTGTGATTAAGGCTAAAGAAAGACAATATTTTGTGTGGAATAGTTTTGAATTGATATTATAAAATTTGTAAGTGAATAATCAATTTAAAAATAGTTTTCGAAACTGTCATATTATTTCTCGAAATCAGCTCTAACAATATTGATTAGACTCGGGATCTCAATGTAGAATTCAATGGTCATTAGCATCTACTAGATCTTATCCTCACTGAAATAGTCTGAGAGTACTTAAACTTAACTTAAGTAACTTCGCTTAAAGTAACTTTGATTTTTTTTATGTAAAAAAAAGATCTGTTCTCATTTTTATAAAAATAAAAATAAATAAAAAATATTAAAGAGTTATACGAACAACGATAAGAGAAAAGTTGAAAAATAGGAATATCCAACTCGACCAAGAGAAACCCAGACTACCCGACAATTCCTGATAGCTTTGTGATTGCATTCTTCGCAGGTACAAAATTTATTTATTCTATTTAGTTATTGCCATCACGAGGAAACCTGAAATATAAATTTTTGAAACAATGTAATTTCTATCATGACTCCTATTATTTAGTAAAAAAAAATTAAGAGAATACATAAACATATTAAAGGTTTAAATTTCCTTTTTTTAACCCGAATCATTAAATGTCGAATGTATCGAAAATTCGGAATGATTAATTCTAATCATAAGTATATAAGGTGTTATGTAACAGATACATAAATCTGAAACAAAATGAATATAATTATTTTTATTCTTATTTTACTAGAGATAATAATTTTTAACTACTGAAAACTACCACAATTCAGGTTTAGAAAATTGACCACGATGTCATGTAGAAATGATTAATTAAAATATTCTTCCAAGAAAAACTCCTATTTTTAAAAATATCACCTCTATTCACTTATTTTTTTCAATTTAATCACTTTTTTTTTACTTTAATTGGTCATCTACAATCAAGAGTTCATTTATCGTATGTATGAACAGTTTTATCAATCTATCATTTTTGATATATAATTTTCTCTCCCCTCCCTAAAAAAAAAAATCAGGTTTTTTTGGTTTAAATAAGATCTATGCAAATTATTGATTCCATTGCCCAAAACTGGATTCCTATAAAATAAATTACTTAACCTCTTTTATTAATAGAGTCTCTGCTCTGGAATTCAGAACACACTTCTTTTTTTTCTATCCAAAGAAATCGGCTTGATTCCTGAATATTTTAAAATATGGCATGATTGTATAACGGCTACCATTAACACATTATTAATGTCTGTAATTAATTTTTGACACATAGGAGTTAGAAGAAACAGTTCATTTGTAAAAAAGATAATTGAAAAGCATGTATTTAATGTTTCAGATGTTTTGTATACAAAAAGTATATACAGTACATTGAATTATGTCACATATTACATCAAAGAGAAAAAATAAATATTTGTAAATAAGTTACGTTACGAAGAGTTTGAATAAAAAAAAGAGAGAGAGAGAGTGAGAAAAGGCACAATAACAAAGATAGAGTTTGCTAACTGCTTTATTATTTCCTCCTATCCTTCTTATGTACATTTTGTACATAGTTTATGTTGCGGGAGCTGGTAGTAAGTCTGATAATAAACTTCTTCCGACTATAACGGTTTGTGAATAGAATATTACAATCCCTATATATTTTATAAAAATCAGTGCATTTACTTTATAGAGTTAACTTCCACCATTATTCGTTATTTTTACAGAGTATTGCACCACTATAACACACAAAATATAATCCATCATGTATTTAGAAAAATAATTTTACTTCCAAAAATTATATAAATTTTCTAAAGAAAAATTATTATTCTTATCCATTTACACATTTTTAGACGTTAAATGTTTTACAATTCAGAGTTTTTATACAGCTAAAATGAGGAAGCCCTAGTGGTATGAACGATTTTTAATTAGCATCTCTCTTCTCCTTTCTTTTTCTCTCTCCTTAATCTCTCTTAAAATATTGATTTATTTAGCCTTTAATTTATTGTTGTTTTTTTTGTTCACCTATTCTTTATATCATTATTAAAGAAAGCTTTAATAAGAAATTTTGCGTTTATATAAGTTAGGAATGGACTTGGAGCAGTGGTTATACAGAACCGACTAAACCATAACAGGGACAAAGATCTTTTATTCTATAGATATCAGTTATGCTTAAGAAACTAATTTTGTGACTATTTTTCATTATTCTCATTTATAATAAATATCGTACTTTAAGCGATAGTACAACTACCAACACTTATTTGGCATATACATATACATAAGCGCATTAAAATAAGACAATAATACAGATTTAAATTTAAATACACAACTCGAGAAATAAATTACAAAGTAATAAATAAATTAATTAGTCGATCAGAAATTTATTATCCTCTGGTAAAGATATGTTGTCGTGTCATGTAAAAACCAAAAAGTTTTTAGAGAGTTTCTCAAACTATTAAAAATACGCCAACACACGATTTCAATCTCGTACTGGTCATGTTATATATTTGTGAAAGCTATATCGTCCAAACCTACGTTCGATTAAATTTATACAATACGACCTGCTATAACCTGAAAGTCCAGAGCTTTGTAGGCATTACATTAATGGGATTGAAATAATTCCCTTTGAAGCGACATCACTATTACGCAAAATATTATTAATAACATAGCAAAACAAGTAAAAGTATAATTAAATTGAAATAATTACATTTTACTCAATAACTAATAAATCTTATACAAACAGTAGCTAGAATGTGTATGAACAGCATAAGAGTATTCAAAACCGAAATAAAAAAAAAAAAAGAATTGAACTCATTTAATAACTCATAAATATGGTCTTAGTTAAAATGGAGTGTTACAGGCGTGTAGAGCAACTACCCACTGTAAGCACTCTAATGACATTTTATATTAGCTGGTCTCGTGGCCAAGTTCTTTTCAGGAGCCTCGGAGGATTGTCAGGAATGGAAGAGGATACCAGGTTAGAAACTAGGGGGTTTGAGTGGTTAGTGAGTTTATAATGGAAGGAGTGATATATGGTTCAGGCTAGATCGGTTACATAGGGAACGTTAAGGTCTTTATGTATGATTTTATTTTATGAAGGATTTTGGATTGTAAGGCTTGAATACGAGAGGAATTCGAAGGTTTAGTGGAGCCCCAAAGCTCAACTCTATATGTCCAGATTGGCCTTATTACAGTCATGTAGATCAGTCTTTTGTAATGTGTTGGAAGTTTAGAACGTTTGTCTAGTAAGTGCTGTAATAGTCGAAATCGACGTGCAGTTTCCTGTCTTTTCAGTCTTGTGTGAGGACTAGATCCCTTTAGAACAATTACAAAGGTAATTTAAATTTTATAATAACATTTATTGGCCAAAAACATTAGTGTCGCCACACTTAATTATAACTTATATACAGAGAAGAAAAAAATAAATATAATTATATAATAAAAATAATAAATTAAAAGACTAAATAAAAAGACAAAACTAAAAGGTGATTATAAAATATCTGTACTGTTATAATAATGGATTAGAATTGTTAAGTAAAAGCTACTTAAATAGAAGGCTTTTGAATGAGGGAAGTAAATAAATATAATTATATAATAAAAATAATAAATAAAAAGACTAAATAAAAAAACAAAACTAAAAGATGATTATAAAATATCTGTACTGTTATAATAATGGATTAGAATTGTGAAGTAAAAGCTACTTAAATAGAAAACTTTTGAATGAGGGAAGGATCCAGAAGGATCCAGTCGTTTGTCTAGTAAGTGCTGTAATAGTCGAAATCGACGTGCAGTTTCCTGTCTTTTCAGTCTTGTATGAGAATTCCAGATAAATCGTTTCAAGTAAAATAAATTTTAAAAAATCAAACCAGATCATCAAACTCATGTCTTTTAAAAAATTGTATCGCTTTAATTATTATACATTGATATCAAATAATAATATAAAAAACAAATTTTATGTAATTTTTTAAGATGTATTTATTATACCAATCGCCAAAAAGTATTTTAATTTGTTTCTATTTACGAAAATTGAATAAAATACCAGGATTCATTAAATAAGAAATGAATCTTTGGATGTTTATACTAAAATAAGTGTTAGTCATATTGATATTCTTAATTAATTTTTAACGTGAAAATATATCTAACCAAATCAGTATTTTTCTTTAATAAAAGAACGTTTAAGCTATAAAACCATCAACTGGCTTACTGATTTTTACTGAGGTTTACCTTATGTTATTTACTAACCGTGTTCAATTTTCAGTATACCTGATGAATAGTCCTTTTTAGTTGTCGAAACTTAATATATATATATATATTTATAAAAATATATATTTAGCCCAATTATATAACTTTTTATTATTGGTATTTATTCCTTTTTAAATCTCAACCCTAACTTTTATAGTATAAAATTTATCAATAGATTGGATTTATTACAAATTGAGAGGCTTAGCATAAAAAGAGAGTACCACCAAATCCAACGTTATCTACACCATAGAGTAGAAAACGTTTTAAAAAAGTACTAATAGAAATGAATGAATAAAATGAGATATTGAAGTAATGCGAGTTTGTAAACAAACGCGACACAATTACATTGATGTACTTATAATTAATATAATTGATATTATTGTGGTATAAAAAACATACCTATATTTTGTTGACTAATTAATTTATAAAACCTTCAGGTGTCATTTATTTATTAGATTTAGCGGTCTCGCTTTACTCTTGTAAAAAACAGTGGCACATAAGGACACTAAACCATATATGGAATGACTAATTACCGTAAAGATTTCTGAAAAATAGAAGTAAACAAATTTATTTAAAATTCGTTTTTATTCATTATAATATAGCTTTACTTAGTTGTAGGATTGTTCAATAAGAATATAATATTTTTTTTCTAATCTGAAACTGGCAATAACACTTCCACACCCAACGAAACTTAAGACTCATTGTTGTAAGTATCCTCTTATGAATTCGAAGATAGTAGATGACAGAATATAATAATAATAGTAATAATTAGTAGGTAATGTATTTATTTAAGTGACCACCAACACAGAGTTACCGGCACTCGGTTATAAGCTTCAAATGTTTTCGGATGACTTATGAAGTATTCTTTGCAGTGTGACAAGAAAATCGAGCGAAAGATGAATACCTTCTGTCTAAGAAAAACTACAAAGGCCCTGGAATAAGAAGAGGAAGAAGGATGCTCCAGATTGCACAAGGAGGACAATAAGGGCCTTGATGCCAGTAATGGAGAGTTGGTCCTTCCTCAACTCCACAATGGATATCGGTTATTGGTGGTGACCATTATGTGGCTAACCGGTGAATCATTAGGCGTTCGAGCAGTCCACTTCATGGCTGGCCAATCTCGCTGCCGAACGTTCCTGTTCGGCCAAGGTACCAGTGTCACTGGGTACAAGGACGAAACTCTGCGTGCAGATATGTCGGGTATCTTTTCGAAAGTGTGTTTCCTTTATCTTCCTTCGGCTTATGCATCTTTTTCTTTCTTATTTTCATTCTTTTCTACATATTTTTACTTAAAAAATAGATAGTAGATACATAAAAAATAGGAATGTATTAGTAAATTAAATCTTGCCAACTTAGTGTAGCAAGGAATTAAAACAATAGCATTGTATTAGTTAGGTCCAGCTTTCATATTTTCCCCGTGGTTTGAGATTTCTTTAATAAATAAATATATATATATATATATATATATATATATATATATAAATGATGACAACGAAAACCTCTGAGCGTACTCAGCGGGGAGCAGCTGCCCCCTTTTCATGAAATGTCACAATGTGATTGGCTATGGGTGGCCACCACCACTCCCGCACCTCAGTTTTGATCCTGAATACGCTCTTGTCTGTCAAGTATACATTTCAAGAGAGCTTCATTACTATCACTACGGAAGGTCGGGAAGCTTTCCTGAAAGAAATTATAATAAAAATTAAAAAAAAGTCTGTCCTATGACAAACCACATATTTTCCATTTATTACGTTGTGTTCAAGGAACAAATTTGGACTCGTAATATCAATCTATCAAACTGTTAATCTGTATTTGAATAAATTTCTAGAGATTATCATATTTAAAAAAAAAAACGGCTTGCCTAACTTGGCCCATTATGTAGACAAGTTTCTAATTGGTTTACAAATGATCAAGTGTAAATTTTATCTAATTCCAGCCATTTTCGCTTCGTTTTATCGTACGTAAAAAAAACAATGAAAAAGTAAATATTTCAATTAAAACTGTGTTCATTGTATTCTGTATGAGTTATAGAATCCATGGTTAGTCCATTATATTTTTGTTATTTTTTCTTCAAGTGGAAAACGTGCAATAACAATGAACAGCCCAAATTGACCTGTAGAAATGATCTAGTCTAAAGTTTATCAGTGTGGCAAAATGAAATTATTAGAGCCCACTAAAATCAGCAATTTTTAGGATATAGGGGGTCAATTACAACCCCTGAAGTTTCTTTTGAGCTCGCATTCTACACCCTAATTTTTCAAGTACTTTCTTTTTTTTGAAGATTCAGATTTAAATAAAAATGTATTTTACTTGTTTTTATATCATTGAACTCTTGATTTTATTTTAACTTTTTAAACTTGTTTTTATGCAGTATCAATAAAAAAAACTTCTCAAAATTTGTATCGGATTAATTTAATTTTTTGTCAACAGTATATTGGCTCATATTTCATGCAATACACCAGGAACAAATCACGTTTGGCATGTTGCTTTAAAACTAAAAAAAAAAAAATCTACAAGCCATAAAAATAAATCTGGAGCAGTGGTAACCTTCGTTTAGATTGAGTATTAATTTCCTAACGATCTCATATTTTTTATGCATCCCAAATATTTGTATGGCGACTACCTCCAAATAAACCAAATGATAGACCATAATTTTACGACTTCCTTTATTGGTATGATTCCCAGCAAAAATGTATAGGTCTTTGATATACATTCGGGCAGTGGTACAGTTTACCATTGGCATAAAAATATATTAAATCAAAAAAAGAATCATGAATTTTGTAATGGAATGACTGAAGAATCTTGACTCGCAACTTCGAAGCCATTTGACGTTTAAATTGGGCATCAAAAAAACCAGAACGTTAATGAATTATTTACTTACCTATTAATTTTACAAGCAAACCGATTTAGGTTAAGACGTATCCTATTGACAGCTGTATATGACTCAGGCGTATATTTAATATTTAATAAATGAGATGCCATTCCTTTGAAGATCATTGGAACCAGTTCGCTGATGGCAGCGGACGTATATGTTGTAACGCCCTGACAGTCTTAACTAAATCCAAGAGCCGAATAGAACAAATGTTTTAATTTATCTTATTGCTTATTTATGTTAAGGTTTATAGTCAGATATTTATTTATTTTATTTTATTAATACTAAAATTAGTCTTACCAGACAGCATTCATACACACCTCAGTATAAAGTTCAATACATATATCATCCCAATAAAAAAACATTGTTATAGATACGTTAACAAAAATCTTTACGATTAGTTTCAGTGCAATTTGAAATTAAAATTGTGAATTGTGGCACTTCCATCAGGGGCTGAAGTAGATTTCGTAAAAGATCTAAGACCTTCTTGCATCAGCTCATGATTTAAAATAAGAAAGAGAAAAGGTGAGCAAGTACGTGAGCAAATTCTCAAATCAGAAAAAAAATGTCACGTTAGGAGTGTACTAGTGAGATAAATTCTCAGTCGTTACGAGGAGACCAGAGCACAACTGAATCAAGTATAGGTAAAAGAGGTAGTAACATAACAAGCGGCAATAACAACACTAAAGGGTTAGCGGAAGGTAGAGAAGTATAAACAAAACAAATGAGATATTAGGAAAATATAGATCTTCTCCCAATATGAGCAAAATGCTCAAGGCTACAGGTCTCCCGTGCTAAGACAGTGTCAAGGACAAAAATAAACGTAATTATTACAGATTACTAAATAGGAAGTTGTCTTAGTGTTTGATTCCACTTTATTTTCTAATTATCACATGCTGTAAAAAAAAAAAAAAATTGTCCGGCAAACAATTAAAAACATTCCGAACTAAAAACTCAGGGTTCACTGTAGTTACCCTTTTTGGTAATATTTTAGATTAGGAAAAAATCAAGGTAAGAGATAGCAAAAATATATATTTCTGTATGTATCGTAATAAAATATTATTTACATTCAATAAATCATCAATTTAATAAGGTTCAAGGTACAAGCAATGCATTTATTTTGGAAGATTAAAAATACATTTAGTTGTGTCAAATCATTTCCGTAAAATATTTTTTTAATTATAAAAGTTATTCATTGATCTTATACTAAAGAATTATAAATAGCAGAAATGGAAATGAATCAACAATAACGTCGTAATATTTAACTTTCGATCTTCTAGATAAATATAGTTGTTCAAAATAAATACTTGGCACGTTTATCTTATTTAATTTCAATTATGAAAAATACTTGAGATATGAAAGTTCTAGATCGTTCTGGCCCTCCACTGATACCAAAATGAAATCACATGTTATTATGTAGAAATGAATGTAAACAAAAAGGTTATGTTTGTTTGTTACTCATCTAAGATCTCCGGAAGTTTTTAATCAATTTACACTGTTTTTTTTTTTGTTTTGTTTTTTCGGTTTCGCCTTGGAAAGATTCTCAGCTATTAAAGTCCTGGAAAAAAAGTTATGAATAAAATTAAACTTAATTGGCAACTCTGAAAATATACATCTAGTTTTAGTGGTCTTTTGTACCAGTCGACTTATTTCTTCCTGAAAATAGGTAAAAATATTTCTAATTCTCATGTTTAAAAATTATAAAAACCTAAAAAGCCTTCAAGTAAAAGCGGTATTCATGACGTCTTAAATGTAAAATGTTTTACGATGTTAAATATTATAAGTATAGAATTGTGAGCAACCCTACTTAAAGTCATGCTAAATGTTAAACGCATACTGTTATGAATACATTAATACTCTAGCGGATTATTTGAGCAAATTGTTTTATAACCTTTCTTTACAAAACTTCATGTTATTGTTTACATCTAAGTTATGATTAAAGTAATTTATAATTACAACATGCTTAAAGTAATTGAAAAGTGGAAGTTATATGAAAGTTTGGCCACTGAGTGTCTTGTTAATCTTCTAACTTGTGAGGAAGAGAATCAAGATGAGCTAATTGGCAACTGTCATTACATTATTAATGTTGTCATCTACTGGTTTATTAGTTTTGAAAGCATCCAAAACAATACTAACACAGTCAAAAGAGAAACTACTAGAAAATAACCTAACACGTACAAAACGGTGACGAGCTCAGCTGGCCTGTTTCGTGACGTCATTCTCCATTTAGCAGACTTATTAACAGAAGGGGTAGTCATGATCTTTAGTTTAGTATGTTAAATGGAAAAACTTATATTAAATGGAATAATATTTTCTTCATTTACCACGTTAAAACGATATAATATATATTATGGTTGAGAGTCTGTTAAATGGAGAATGACGTCACGCAGCAGAACAGCTGAGCTCGTCACCGTTTCATTTGTTATTGAGTTAGGTTACTTGATCGTATTTTGTGCTTTTATTTTGTTAGTATTGTTTTGATTTTTTTAAAACTATAAAGCAATGAATGACAATAATAATAGTGTAATGACAGTTGTCAATTAGCTCATTTTGATTCTCATCCTCACAAGTCAGAAGATCAACAAGACACTCAGTTGCCAATCTTTAAGCATGTTGTAATAAATTACTTTAATCAAAACTTAGAAGTGAACAATAATATGAAGTTTTGGAAGAAAAGGTTATCAATCAAGTTGCTCAGAAAAGCCGCTAGGAGCTCTTATGTAGTTAACCTTTAACATGACTTGAAATTGGGCTGCTCACAATGCTATACTTATAACATTTAACATGGTAAAAAATTTTACATTTAACATAACATCTTGAAAAGAAGGAAATATTTCTCCATTTAACGTACGTTTTTCCGTGTTAAATGGACTTTAGCATGTTAAACGAAAGATCATGAATACCCCTAAAGTAGACCAACTAATATGTAAATCGCAATCGCTTTAAGTATCGTCTCATACTATTAAATATCATTGAACGTGATTTATTTCGAGGACTTTTTTTTCTATCGCTGTTCATTGTTCAGATAATCGTTGATAATTTTTTTACATGTTATTCAAATTCTGTTTCTGGGACCAATGGAAAATCTCATCTTTCAACCAAAATGAACATCATTAAATCCAATTTTTAAAATTCATTCAATGATAAATATATCAAAAGTAATTAACGCGACGAAAACAATTATTAGCTCCTTTTTTATAGTATGCAAAGTACGCTAAAATGTAAGCCCCGATTGTGTTCTTTATATTCAATAATCCATGAGATAAGTTTAAAAAAATAATTTTTTTTCTAATAAGGAATTAACTATTTGAGAATACATTATGGAAAATGAAAAAGACCAATTAGATGTAAGCATACGTGATGGATAGAGATTTTTTTTTGTTATTGTCACTCGCATATGAAAGGTCTATATCGTTCTGGTCCTCCACTGACATCAAAATGAAATCACTCATCATTATCTAGAAATCAATGTAAATAAAAATGTTATATTTGTTAGTTCCTCATCTAAGATTTCCGGAAGTTTTTAACCGATTTACATGCTTTTTTTTATATGTTCGGTTTTTTCTTGGAAAGATTCTTAGCTATTGAAGTTATGAACAAAATTCTTATTGGTACCTCAGAAAATGAATATTTTTTTAGGGATCGTATATACAAATTGATTTGTTTCTTTCTGAAAAATAGACAAAAATATTTCTTATTCAATGCAATGATTTGATGTTCTCAAAAATTATAAAAACCTAAAAAGGCTTCAAGTAAAGTTGACCAAATAATTTGCAAATGATATTCACTTTTGGTACCGTCTGAAACTCTTAAATATCTTTGAATGTGATTTTTTTTTTCTTTCGCTGTTCATTGTTCATGTAATCGTTGATACTTTTTTTACATTTTATTCAAATTCTATGTTACTCCAACCATTGAAAATCTTAATATCTGATCTTCCAACCAAAATCCAATATTTAAAATTTCGATCATATTTCATTCAACGCAGAATATATTAAAAGCAATTAACCCGACGAAAACAATTATTAGCTCCTTTTTAATAGTATAATAATTACGCTAAAATGTAACCCTCGATTGAGCTCTTTATGTTTAAAAGTTCACGATATACGGTTTTTCAAAAAACAATTTTTATTTATAATAAGGAATTAACTATTTATGAACATATTTTGGAAAACGAAAATCATATTGTGAGGTGTAGATGAGATATCGTGAGGTGTAATCATTTCACAAATGATGGAGAGAGATTTTTGTTGTTTTTGTTTTTTTACATAGATTTTGTTTTAAATTGTGGAACGACAAATAACCCTGATTAGCTACAGAGAATGTAAATTAAAAAGTCTACCAAGTACATTGGTTAATTGTAGCTTCGTCAACATATCTACAGGGTAGATGAGTACATAATTATTAATATTTAAAGATTTAATAATAGATTATATAATTTTTGTATGTAATAAATTTGATCTATCTTTTTTTTTTAATATCTGCGATCTGTCAAGTATACGACTCTAGCACATGCTTAAGCAAGGTGACGGATAGCATTTCCTTAAATTAATACTTGACCATTTTCACACCATCACTCCAAATATGGGCCAAATTGGAATAACACTTTCAAAACATTGGCATACCAAGAAAAATAACTTTAGTAGTGGACGGAATCTGATAAATGTCCATGGCACGGTCCAATACCAAGTCACGTGATCTCTGATAATTTCCTAAAATTTTGACTAACGGTTCAATCGATTATAGCCGAATACTAATTTGGTCAAAGAAAAACAGACTTCTTAATGTTTAAAATGTAAAATATGAGAGAAAAGTTTCAATTATGAGGATGTTATTTTATTTATATTTATTATATAATTTTATTCTTTTTAAATTCTTGCAGGAAACAGAGCTTCGGTAACCTTAAGTTAAAAAAATATTTAAATTGATCAACATTGAAACAGTGGCTAAAATTGAAAAACGGTGTTTACTGTCGGGAGGTATAATACGAGTATATATACATATGAACCTAATAAACAAATAACAAATCTTATAAAATATCCGGACATGCTATGTTAAGACATCGCAGCTTGAGTTAAAATGGATGGATGCATGCTCGTAGACTTTAACACTTTTTTAAAAGAGATCTCACATTCAAGTTTGTTTGTTTGGTTATTTAGTGGTGCCAAACTTCATTGGTCATCAACGCCATTTATATTTTATTTAATTTTGCTAATATTCGTTAAATTTTATTTATTTTTAATTTTTTTAT
>NW_027110497.1:241248-268787 GCF_000696795.3 Halyomorpha halys
AACGAAAGTGGCGATAGTCCGGATTCAGCGCATAAACTTAGAATGGGACTTGTTCGAAATGCATTCACTCACATTCAAGTTATTTTCAGTTTCCTACATATTTTTCCGAATATGTCAGTTATAGTTTCCCGTACAGGTTTGATTAGCTGTTCGTGTGTGTTATTGGCGAAGTAATCGTAATTTAGAGTCATTAATTTCTTTTATTAACTCATGGTTCAAAGGAGGAATATTAATTAAAGAAATACTTAAGAATCGTTTCCAAAGACCAAAAGAGGTAAAATTATTACTAAAATCAATTATATGAAATTACAATTAAAGCCATTATTTAAACAGTTAAAGAAAGTTTTAAACACAAAGATTTAGGTTTCACATAACACTTTTAATCTTCGTCGATTTCTAGGTTCCCAGTCTCTCAAAAAATTTCTGTTTTAATGAGTTGGCTAGAAATGAAAACCATAAAATGGTGACAATGAGGACGGAGTAATAGGAGAACAATTATAAACGACAAGGAGCTGAAACTGTTGGCGGAATTCTCACCGAGGACTAGTTAGCTCAAATTAACAACTGGCTCAGAGTCAATTAACAATTTGCTGTCTTTCTAATTATCTCCTGGTCATATAACTAACTCTGTTTTAATCGGTCAATTTGTAATACGCTGCCTTGAGGTGCATAGTGGCTGCCTCTGACGCTGGCATTGCCGACTATACTTTAAAGATTATTATTTTTAACAATCACTGCTTTCGAAAGTGTAATCAGTTAAACAGTCCTGACTTTCTATTATTATAGGTTTTGAAAAGGCACTGAATGATTCGATTTTTCTTAAAACGTAGATTGGCCGGATTGCACTTGGTATCACGAAATTTGTAAAAATAGATACGGACATAACCTTAATATTCTATGTGTTGTGGTGTTACTTTCTTAAACAATAAAAACTTACAAAAAAATAAATAAAAATTTTATGAATTAATTAGACAGAGAAAAATTAATTTTTTCCTCTTTCGCTCTTGGAGTCTGAAAGCCCTGATGAAGTCCTGAAGGGGCAAAACGTTGGTTCAATATAAATAGTTTAATCACAATTTGAGTTTTTCATTGACCTTCCTTTTATTGTTAAAACGGTCAATCAGTGATCTTCCAAAAATTATTTTTGTTATAAGCCTTTAAAATAACTAACCAGTTACTGATAGGGGGTTACTGATAGAAAATAGAAAAACAATTGTCGATTTTGTTTCTTAATTATTTCTTTAAATTGGTCAGAGCTACTCAATGCTTTTCTTAGGCAGTGAGTTATATTTTAATGCAAATTTTGTTCATAGCATGAATTGTCAAGATGTTGAGGTTAATTATATGTACCTTCATTTTAGCGTTGTAACGAAGGTCCTTTTTGTCTCAAAAATGCCTGAAGCTATTCAAATGAAATTTTATTTCTATTAATTAATAAAAAATACAATAACCAGTAACTTATTGAACATGACATTTCCTTTTTCTTTTTTTTTAAATTGCGCTGCTGACTCTAGAATGCAGATAAGCTAATGTTTTATTTTCTACCAATTCCTCTACAATTCTTGAACTTTATTCACTAATTACAAGATTTTTAAATTTTCATAATGTATCACCATAGTAGTATCAAGATCTTTTATTACATGACAAATATATTACAAAATCATATCTTAAAATTATATGAATAAAAGTGTTCCTTTTAGTTTACCCTCTTCTGATTTTTTTTCATAAGGTATTTTTTGCTCAGATACACTTCAATTATCAGCTTGAAATTTAATTCTGATGTAGCTGGCAACACTGTTGAGATTCTAAATAAGGGGAATTTCTTATGATTTATTTATTCTGTAATATATAAGATATTCTGCATTACAGTAAAAAAAAATGTTACGTTCAATCAGCAATCAATTACATTATTTTTATATTCATTAAAAAAACATTAATTCAGTTAATTAAATGTGCAAGAAACAATATAGACGTAAAATTTCATTTGAATAAATAATAAATCTCAATAAATAAATAAATCTCAATGTCTCGTCAATTCACTCTTCAAGAGAAAAAAATATGAGATCTCTAATTTACATGCTAAGGCATACCACACATCAACATTACTAACGAAACAGAGATCAAATTTAATTTTCTAATTTAATCTTTTTAATTTTCCTTCTCCGTTGCTGAGAATTGAGCTATCGCTGGTTAACATTATTGTAATCTTAGTTTATCGGTCCTGACGGTTTGACGAAAATCAGAGAATTCTTCAATAATAATTGAAAAATGTGAGCTAATTTCGCTTTAACCCGAAATCGTTCTACAAAAGGTAACTTTACCTGTAAGAACTATTTTTTATTTTATTAGTTGTGTTTATGAGACAAAATTTGACATATAGAAAAATGAAAAAAAATAAGTCATGTAGATCTGTGTTATAGATTAATCCAATTTGGTGAATTCCAAAAGTTTGAAGTCTTACTGGCTGAAATAAACTGCCACAAAGTTTCAAAAAATTAAAGACCTACAAAAATTACAAAACAATTTTTTTTCCTGATAATTTTTAAATCAGATGATGTTGATCATGATCATATCCTGTTATTGGGATCCATGATATAATTATAGTATTTTTTATTGTCATTAAAGGCCTCGATTGCGATTTTATTTGCTGTTCGTTGGATTCCAGAGATTAGCCAATATGTATTTTAGTGGCTTTTATTTTGGTTTAAGAAGCATTACCTACACATCCCCTTCTTTTTTTTCTGATCTTCTGCATATATGTGCTAAACAAAATATTAGCTGTGATGTATTATGTAACTTCTCTCCGAAAAAAACATAAATTATTGAAAATACCATTTTCTCAATAAACGTACTGAAAGTAGTATATCAACTGCCACTTTTTATGGACACTACTAATACATCGGTTGTGTACATTAAAAAGTTGTATTTCTTATTGTTGCCGAATCTAATGTTTGTCTTGACGATGTATCTTAGAACGTCATGAGTCTAATTTAGGTTAGGATATACTTTAAAATACATAAAAAACGAAGCAGGTTCAGGACCATCACTTCATTGTCTTAAAACTTCAACACTCCCCCAAAAATTGTCCATTAATATTCCATTAAAAGAAGACCGAGAACCACCCTTATTAGAGTAATTTCCACAAATGGGATGTAATTTGATTTCAACCGTTTATTCTAAATTAATTAATAAAAAAAATTGATTGGGTGATTATGCAAATCAGAGCACTTCCTTTAGAAGACCTTGATGGTTGATTGGCATCTGATAATTATATTTCTGTCTCGGAGATTAACGATTATGAGGCAGCGACATATGGTGAGTTTTGTGTTAATTAGAGGGGAATTTCGACAATCAGGTCAACGTATTACATAAACTCATGAAGCCCAGTTTGCAAGTAAAGTATTCGGAGATAAAAAAAAAGACAAAATTGCCATTCTTTCTTAATGATGAGAGTAATAAATCAATAACAATTTGTAATCTGAAATCTTTTAGTTATGTCCGGAATATTATTATTATAATTTTGTTCAGGGGAATTCAAAGTGTAGAAACATTTTTGTTAGATAATATAGGCTGGGAAGGAGTGTTTGAATACAAAATAGATTTTCGATCTACTCACGAGATATAGGATGTTTTGGAAAAAGTCTATCGTATACGTATACGCTTTTAAATCATGAGCTTCTTTTGATGTAACTGAGCTAGAAAGACACTCATATGTAATTTAGCTGTGGATTTAAAATAAATTTGGATCTATTTTTTTATATATATATTTATTTAATGTGATTTACATCTCTACAAGTAATCGATACAATAAGTAAATATGTTGTATGTTTCATTTACACTTGAAAATCTTGGGAAGGAACCACCTATTGGTGGTACTTCAAGCGTTAATTTAAATTAGAAGATCCCATGCCATCTTCTTTTCAGACGCCTCAGAGGGTTATCAGGGATTGTTAAGGATGAAAGATTAAGAATTGATGGGTTAGGATAGGTAAGGAGTTTGGAATGAAAAGACGCATATATGTTTTAGTCCAAATCTGCAACGAATGGGATGTTAAGGTTTTTGGGGATGATTTTACTTGTAACGTAATAAGGAGCATCAAGGATTTTACGTAGGATTTTGAATTGTAAGGATTGGATGCGGGAGGAATTTGATGGCTTAGGAGAGCCCCAGAGCTCAATTCCACATGTCCAAATAGGTCTGATTATCGAAGTGTATACTAATTTTTTGTAGTGAATGGGAAGTTTAGAGCGTTTGTCAAGTAAGTGTTATGCAATCGGAATCTACGAGCCGTTTCTTGTCGTTTCAGTCTTGTGTGTTAATTCCAAGTAAGTCTCTTGTCAAGATGGAGTCCTAAGTATCGAATCTGTTCAACAGGCATTAGTAGTGTATTTAGAAAGGATACTGTGGACATGTATTTAGACAGGAGGGTAGAGGTTTACGACGGAAAGTAAAGGTGATCTGATGGAATTTGCCAGGATTTATGTTGATTTTCCAGTTTTGACACCATTCTTCAATAGATGTTATGTGTGTCTATAGTGTTTGTGATCCATTAGTTGGGTCGTTGTTTACAGGCAGTATACATGTGTCTGGATGTATTTGAAACTTTTATTGAAGCAAAAAGAAATTGAAGGGAATATTCGTGGTTAAACATATCTGTAACAGTTCACAAAGCTCTATTCCATTGATCAGTAGATCAGATTGAATAAGTCCGAGTCGAGGAAAAAAGGTTCAGGAAGTTATTAATTCGGAAACATACTACATATTTACCTATTGTATTATTTTGTACAGTTGTAAATCACATTAAATAAATAATTAAAAAAATTTAAAAAAATTGTATTGCTTTAATCATGATTTAATTACATATTTAATTACCTATACATACGTTTTATTTTCTACTTCTTTCATCACTTTATTTTTATAAATCATCACTTAATTTTCATTCCGTACAATTATTTACTTTAATCATTCTGTTCATATTTTTCACAAATTCTGGCCGAAACGTTGGCACTGTTAAATAAGTTTTACAACTTACCGATGTTATTTTTTGACTGCACCCAAGCATCTCTTCATATATAAATCTAACCTAATCTACCCATTTTTCTTTTTGGTTACTCACTTATAACCCTGTAATCATACCTTAGATTCTAGTATTTTTTTCTCTTGCCCACAACTCTGTAAATTGTTTAATAAAGTAATTTTTTTGCGTTGATTTTACTCGGAATGATCCATTCCTAAATTATTTCGCGAAACCTCAGTGTTATACCGAATTCCGGTTGGGAAACATTGCATTATCAGTTCTCTGTTATCCACTCTACGCTGATCTATTTAGGAGTATTGGTCGTTTTACCGCTGTTGGAGATTTTATTAGACTTAATGGATGAGGGAAATGTATTTTCTTTTTTTTTTCCCCACACTTCCAATGACTGAATCATATCCGATTTATATTTAATAAGTCAGAATTTCTATTTATTCTTTTTTATCCGAATTAACAACTCCCTGATTTTTTTTCTTAATTCCTCGACTCGGGTTTATTCAATATGATTTACTGATCCATGGAATAGAGCTTTGTGAACTGTTACAGATATGTTTAACCACGAATATTTCCTTAAATTTCTTGTTACGTGTTATCCACGGTCAAATATCTTCTCATCGCTAGATTGATAGGATCCAATGAAGATAGATGATAGATTGATGCGTCGATGTTCACGAAGATCCGGTTACAGTTATTAGAAATGAAAATTAGAGTGAACTCGCTTAGGTGGACGTTTATGAGGATGAAGGCGACATCTTCTCGCTTCTTATATTCCTCTCTCAATGGTTAAATTTTTTTTAAATACTTTTTATTTATTGATAGATATTACAATCTACCACACAGTTGTGGGCAATAGGTAATAGTGATGAATGATCTCATACATAATAAAATAAAATAAAATAAAATAAATAAATGAATGAAAAAAAAAACTTTAAAAATATATACTAACAGAAGAATAAACAAAATGAACATAATCAAACTATGTGTATGAAAAATAAATAAAATAACATAATGATAAAATAATATAATGGTTAATTTTAACGTCAAATAATTTTTCTGTCCTGTTATGTCATTATTGTGATGAATTAATTCACGCTGAAAAAAAAAAATAGTTTGACTAAAAGAAAAAAAAAGTTATTTTCCATTATTTTAAGAAAGAATACTTTGTCTAATAATTTTTACAGTACATTTTATTTTGACTGGTGCTCCAATTATCCAGTCCAAATTATTTTATTTCCATTCTGAAACTGCCTCAAACCAAAATTACATTCTGAGCGAAGATCGGTTCAAAAGGCTTTGTTACCATAGATGTATAAATATACTTTAATTAGCGTGATTATTAATTAGCTAAAAACCTAAATTAATTATTTTAAAAATATGATAGACCTGTTATATGTAAATTATGATTTAAATAAGTGTCATAGTTAATGGACAAAGTAGATTATAACTATAATTTGCATGTTCACAAGGAAAATCATATATTATTTTTCTTAATTATAGCTAGAACCCTAATAAAAAAAACCTTGATAAAAATAAATCAAAAAATGTGTTAAACCGTCTAAATTATATAAAATAAAAACTTACCTTTATGAAGAAAAGAATTCCATTTCTTGATTAATCCATTAAATATTCATTGAAGGCAGCAGGAAGCAAAGTATCGAAGGTAAACCGCAAATGCGCTATTTCGCATCTCCGATGGCCACTTCGTCCAATAACAAAATATAGTTAGATTTAATCCTTTACTTGATGACCTTTATTCCTTGTTGCGCTGTCTATAATCACAGGAAGTATATATAATTCTAGTTTATAAAACAGCTATTGACTGCTATGAAAAATATGTTCGTGACTCATTCAAAACATTTAGAAAATATTTCTCGGCGGTTTATGGCAACAATAGTTGAAAACTTGGATTACATTTCAACGTCGACTTCATGAGAGAGATAAGTATCGATTAGCCAGACTAGTCGATTCCAAACCGTAACACCTAATTTAATGCTTTGCCGATTCTCATTTTACCCAATCGGATTCAATTTAGTGAGGATCTTCACGAATCTTGAGGTTCTTCAACGGAACAGCAAGTGGCTGCTGGCTAAAATCCAAAATAACGATCATTCTCCGAATAATCTAAGAAACCTGTAACAAATATCGATTTTAAATATTCTATCGTGTTCTTTCTAGAACAGCTTAGACTATGTCAAAGAGATGTTCCTATCACTTTCTGACTGTAATCCGTTACAAAGGTGTTTTTTAAATCAACCAGAAATTAAACGGGGCTAAAAAATGTGGATAGAAATTTTTAACTTGCATTCCTTTCAAAAATTGCTAAATTAAAACTATTTGGCTTATGAATGCAGATATTTCATGTAATCATTCAATAAACCTATGTGGTATGGAAAGCAACATCTATTATAAAAGAGCCGGGCGGTGATGCTCATCACAATTTTTGCTCCTCAATATTCTATGGAGGACAAAGGTCAAAGTTTTTGTGCCATCTATACATATTTCATAATCATTTAAAACATAAAATAATATTTAATAAATAGTACCAGTAAAGACCTAACTTGACCGACAATTTTTTTTAATATAATATCAATTCCGAAAATCTTCCTTAAGATTTGTTTAATACAAACTTTTCTATATATCCTAATGGGAAATAAAATTTTAATGATAAATAATTTTTCATTAATTTATTCTAATGAAATAAATTTTCATCGATGAACTGAAAATCAAGAAATGTAAAGAAAGAAATAACTATTATTAATTTTTATTCCAAGAATCATCATCGAATTAATTTTTCCGTAATAACCAGTCATCATAATTTCCCTTGACCGGCCAAGGAGACTCACATACCTCTGATCATGCATGCCTCAATTATGATGACTGATTTTTTTTTATTAAAAAAATTGACTAATGAAACGATTTTGTTTTTTAGGTTTTTTCGATTTTCCACACCTTTTGCAAGCAACTCATCAATAACCCTAAAATAAAGTTTATGGTTGTTGGCGATTTACGCCTTAAGGATCGCATATCGGATCAAAGAAGTGCCGGTTTATAAATTCATCTTAAAAGTTCATATACAAAAAAATTACCCCATCCTCTTCGGTAATTCCAGATTTATCTGCACTGGAGAAGAACTGTGTTAGTTAAGAAAAATAGCTATCTCTTCAAAAGATAGACCACGTACTGCTGTTGAGACCCAGTGAAAAACAAATCAAAAGTTCTAAAAATTAAATAAATTAGGGGGAAGTGTGAATATGTATATTGCATAGTGTATTTCATACAATATACTAATTATAAAATATAATTTACATTTTTATTTTTTAATAATTATAAATATTACATTATATATTATAAGTAAGATATTTTAAATAAACCTCGAAGTGCCTTAAAAGTTAATCGATAGAATAGAATGTAAATGCAATGAGAAGGCTATACGGTTCAGTGGTTCACTAGCCAGGGAGCCCCAACGGTAAACTAGAGCTGGCTACTTGCGAAACTCGCCCCGCCCACACATTGCTGCCCTTTATCATAGAGCAGCGCTCTTCAACGGCTTACATCACGGCTCCCAGTCTGTCTCCAATTATATAAGGATCATTTCCTCTGGATCGGAGATCTTTGTTCCAAGAATGGGGCCAAGATAGTCGGGCTCTGGAAGGTCAATAGTCATCCCATTTAGTCTCTTAAAAAGTATCAAGTGTCTCAACATAGCTCGGTGGTATCTAATGGGTGGTCGGGGACGACTTTGTGGTTCACTGAATTCTACGAGTTGGGAACCACAAATAGCATTAACACGTTCCTATTTTGTAAAAAAAAAAAATTAAAATAAAATAAATTTTGACTTCAAATCAACCTTATTGGAGTATCAAACTATAACCAAATTGGATTGATAAATTGTATACACTTAAATAAATAAATAACTATAATTATGTGTAAGTAAATAGTAGAACCTCCATCATCCGGGGCTTTATTTCAGTTACCTGGGGTTCCGAGGAGTTAATTTTTTATTTTAATTTTAATATAATGGTTTAATTTTTAAATGTACAATGTCGCTTTTGATCGAGTCTGGCACCCAGGACTGCTATACAAGATCCGTAAATTCCTATCCCCTACATACTTTCTCATTATCTTATCTCTCCGACAGATTATTTCAAATAAATCACAACAGCCCTTAATCAGCCCTATTCCGCCAATCTACTGGTGTACCTCAGGGTAGTATCCTTGGTCCCATCCTTTATACAGTGTTCACAGCTGACATCCCAAACCATCCTAACACTATCCTCACCGCGTATGCCGATGATACATGTCTATTGTCTATGAACAATGATCCTTACATTGTATCACTAACCCTCCAATCCCACATCACCACCCTTGAAGAATGGTGCCAAAATTAGAGGATTAAAATTAATTCCAATAAATCCCACCAAATCACATTTACCCTTCAACGTAAACCAATGACCTCTTGCCCAACAGTATCCTTTAATAATACCCCACTTATTCCTGTCCAACAGATCCCTTACTTAGGACTAAATTTCGACAAACGACTGACATGGAATCCTCATACAAGACTGAAAAGACAGGAAACTGCTCGTCGATTCGACTATTACAACATTTACTAGACAAACGGTCTTAATTGCCAATCCATTACAAAAGACTGATCTACATGACTATTATAAGGCCTATCGTGTCCAGATTTGAGCTTTGAGGCTCCCCTAAACCATCAAATTCCTCCCGAATCCAATCCTTCGTAAAATCCTTAACACTCCTTACTTTGTCACAAATCAAGTCATCCATCATGACCTCAATGTCCCATATGTTGTCGATTTGTCCAAAACCAGATACCATTCCTTCCATGGAAAACTTCTCAACCACCCAAATCCACTTGTTTCTAACCTGTCTTCTCCTTCATTACCTAATAATCCTCCTAGGCGTCTGAAAAGAAGATGGCCTAGGGATCTTCTCTTCTAGAAATGTTATTGGAGTTCTATCAATGCATAGATTCTCCACTGTTTGTATCATGCCACTATCTCACCTTCAGCAAATTTACTTGTTGTATATATGTTATACAGTTGTAAATAACAATAAATAAATGATTAAAAAAAATATATATAATGCTATTTTTTTAATGAATACGTAAGATTATTTTTAACGATTACATAGTTGATATTTATGTATTTCTAATAAAAATAATGAATATAAAAATACAGCAAGCTAGTATCGTATGAATGAGACGTTTCCAGTAACTACTAGTCCAATTCATGTTGTAGGAACAGTAATGTTCCTTTTTTTTTTTTTTTTTTTTTTCTAACCTCCTATTTAATGTTCTCAAGATAACCCTTGCTATATTATTAAAGTCTTTGTCACTTAGCAACATCTGTGCCGATACCTGTCCCGGGTACAGGTGTCCATCAACACAGGGTCAGCTTTCCCATCGAGTGTAATGGATAAAAGGTGCTAAAGGGACAAAAACCACTATCCAGGTAGTTTATGCACAACAACTGTACCATCACTGTAGCCCCTTGTAACGTATTCTTCTTGGGGGTGGCTAATGATAGCCAATGAGGAAGTAGGATTCCAATAAGGCGACGCCCTTAAGAAAAAGTAGGGGACTTAAGACTGAAAAACAGAAAAGCGAGCAGAGAAGGGAGAAGCACAGAAGAGCATGGACTTCAACGAGAAGAGCTAATCAGAACTGGAATGCCACGACTAAAACACAAGACAAGATTCACCATCTATTCAGATGTATTAGGTAATAATTCATAATCTAACGATATTTTAAGGCTAACCATTGATCTGGAACATTCAATAATTTTATAATTTCATTATATAGCACTCAAATGTAAATAAAAACTTTTTTCCTTGATATAGTTTATATACTATTATATTACCCAATACCAACGCTTATTATATTATATATTATCAATAATAAAATTATTTTATAAATATAAAGATATTTAATTGGTAAACTTTGATAAAAAAAAAAAAAAATTATTTACTCAGTTATGCTTTTAGTCTCCATTGAAAGAAATAAAAACTAATGAAGTGTCACAAAAAAAAAAGAAGTCTTGTCGTTTTAACGCTTGAACATAAATTAACCATTATAAATCGAGTAGAAACATTGGAATAAGGAATTAGCCAGCAAACTGTTCGTGATATTTTGAAGAAGAAAAAACATCATGTCGGAAAACAATACAGAACTCTACATTGAAAGACGTAGATGAAGCGGTCTATCAAGGTTCATGCTAAATCTCAAATTCCGCTGAGGAAGTTCCTATTTCTGGGCCAGTGGTAAGTGAAAAAGCAATATGGTTTCATGAATACTTAAATATTGAGAAGCCATTGTCCGTTCCCCAGTATAGCTCCACAAATTTAAAAAAAAGACACGGTCATAGTCTTTCAATAGGAGAGTCTTAGCGGTTATAATGTTTCAGCCAGGTTATTTACTGAAAATCTTAACTGTTTGTAAAAAAAAAAAAATAATCCAACTCCCGATCAAATTTATAATGCGGATGAGTCGGAATTGTTTTGGAAAATGCTTCCTCTTGGAAAATGCTTGCTTGGAAAAAACCTTAACTCTATACGAAAAATATGATCCTGGTTAGCGCTAATGTAAAAACATGCATACATTAATTCTTATATATATTTTTATAATATAATGCATATATATGTATAGTATATATGCATTAAACGTGTGTTTTAAATGAAAGTAATTTTCGGCAAAGTTTGTTCTAAAATTAACGTTTTTATCTACCACATAAGTTAATAAAATGTTGTAACTCAATTATTCGGGGTTTTCGATTATCTTTGAATGCCCATACCAATCATTACCCCGTACAACAGAGATTTTACTGTATATAAACAAGCATATTAAAAAGAAAAAACATAAAATAATTTCCCACAATAAATAAAATATGACTGACGTGATTATCTTTATGAAGTAAAACAAATGCTATTATTTATTTTATTTTATATATTAATCATCACGCTAATGTTATTTGATATTTTTACTAATCCAAGGATTTATTTGATTATGGTTGATAATTACCAGGCTAGCAAATATCTGTTTCTCGTATTTTCTACATAAAATACTGGATTTTTACATTCAAAGAACATATCAACATTATGTTAAACTTGTAATATAAAATGGAATAGATATAGAAATAAACATTTGTATCATCGCTGTTTTGAGAAAACATCTGTCAAAAACAGAAGGAGTAAGTAGAAGCAATTTGGAAAAGTAGAGCGGTGCAGAGATGATCACTCCTCCAACAGGTGGGGCCTGCAGACGATCCATTTCTTGACAAATGAGGCAAAACTCCATCTGCGGAGGTGAAAGGTCCAGTGCTCTAGAAAGCCAAAAACCTTAATGATGGATGAACTCCTGAGGGGATCTTTAATCGCCCGCCCTGCCGACCAATCGGCATTCCTCAAGGTCCTTTAGGCAAATACCTCCCGATCTCGAAGAGTCATTGATGGATCGTTCAATGATCTCCTCCAGTGCGAAGATGATATGGTTGCCTGTTCACCTTCAACTAGAAAGCTATCTGAATACCAAGTGGCAATAACTTAAAATTCATACATATTTTATGCATGAATTCATTTTTTTGTTAAATTCAATTAAAATCTCAATTTTTTTTTCTTTTTTATTATAAACAACTTTATTATTGCAGTATCTTTTTTTTAGTTTGATTTATTTTTAAACTATTAATTATCAATTATAATTGAGGAAACATTTTCTTAGGACCCCATTGAACCCACATTGTAAACAATAGAACTTTATAGGAATAATTTTTTTAAAAATTTTATTTGCGAAATAATTCTAGTTTATTCAGATTTAAATTTTAGATACAGAAAAGCAAAGGCGATAAAATGACCCTGAAAAAAAAAAAAAGAAATCAGTCTTTTTCAAGAAAATAGAGACTGAATGTATCATACGTGGAGAAACGTTTAAAGAAAACTAGATGAAGAATGGACAAATACCATGAATGCAAATATTGGACCCATTAAGACATTATACTGATATGCAAGATTAATTTTATAATTGTGATTTTGTAAAGCCAAAAAATATTAGTATTAGTATCATCGAAAATTCAATACTTTTTTTATAAAAATCGAATATGATTAATAATTTTAATTAGTAAAATACAGGCAGAAATATTGTCAACTAAAATTTTATTTGTACTTACTTTATGTGTTCCTTGCTATCCGACCTTACCTATATTTTTCAATTGAAAACATGAACGAAAAAATAATTATCGTTTTTTAAAAATTTTTAATTCTTTAAAGTTGTTGGTTGAAGTTTTTTAAAACTTCCAAGATGAATAAAATCTATTCTATATTTTTCATCGTACAACGTTTCGGGACAGTTGTCCCATATTCATGCACCTTTACAATCCTAAAATTAAGATTTTTTATCAACAATTTTTATCTATGTGTATTTACAATTCTTGTGATCATATTTACCACATATCTTTTTGAACATAAAAATAGAAAACCAAGATCAAGCACGATATCACAAACTGTAATCTATAATTGTAAAAATGTCAAAAATATAAATTGCACTGCACTGACTTACCACAGAATAACGTTAAACCACAATTTTAACTTCAAAAATCCCACAGTAATAGAAATGACCCAAAACACTAAAAGCAGAAGGTTTCTGAAGGAATTCATATAACCCAAAATATTAAAGACATAGTAAATTATAAAACAGACACAAAACATTTAAATGTACATTTCGCCTGTATAATAAATAAATATAAAAAATCAGGGAAAATATGTTAGAATAAAATGATCCTAATCATAAAAAATCACAAATTTTAATTTAAATTACACAATGGATTGAAATTATATATATCAATAGGGAGGTAACAAAACAGCTGGTCCAAGTGGTAATGTTCAATATCAATTAACTGATAATTATTTATCTCTGTAGCACATTGATTTGTGCTACAGAGATAAATGAATGCGCCAATAATGAAAGACAATAAATTAAATAATGCAATGTAAAACAATTTTCAACTATGATTATTAAATAAATGACATGATTTCAATAGAGAAATTGAGTATTTACTTTATTTGGTAAATATGATTACAAGAATTATAAATACTCATATAACATAAATAAAAATGACTTAATTTTTGGATTGTAAAGTGCATGGATATGGGACAATTGTTCCGAAACCTTGTACAATGAAAAAAAAAGAATAGATTATATTAATTTTGGAAATTTTTTCACCTCAACAGTTTTAAAAGATTAATATAATCAAATTTCCTAAAATGAAAATCTAACATAAGTATCATTATTCATGAGATCAGAAGAGGAATAAAAAAATACTTTGAAGTTAATAAAAAAAAAACGCATCATGAAAGCCTTGGTTGGCAGAAGTTCGGCTTCCTTATTAAACGAATCCAATTAATATTTTCAGTTACTATTTATTTATTATCGAACTCATTAGTAACAAAAAAAAAATTATAAATATATATTACACTAATCTTTAGTTTTTTAATGAAATAATCAATCCGCTGCCTAACTAAGTCCATTTATCAGATGACTAAAAATTAATTCCTCAAGAGAAATTAATCTAGTTTGCCTTCAGACCTTACCAACGTTATCCTACGAGATTACAACAGCATAGAAGGTACCTTTATTTTCTATAGATATCGATCTTCACATTTTTCGCTCCACTAAAATAATAAGGAATAAATGACAGACAATTAATAAAATTATGAACTCTAAATGTAGTTTACGAATCTTTTAATAAGTCTAGTTTTAAATTAATTGGAAAATACTTTACTGCAGATCCACTAGGAAAATGAATGATCTAATTTTATATATATAATGCCCTAGAGACTTGTGGACCTTGACCATTTTCTAATGTTCGTTGTAACAAAACTACTTTTTGGGAAACCCAACCATGCAAAGTTTCAGGCACTAAATTATTTTGTTTCCTAAAAATTATACTGAAGTGAAGAAAGATGAATAAATAAAAAAGTAACATAATTATCAATTAATAAATGAAAAATTAAATTACATTACACAAATCATAATTTTCATTATACAGGATGTCCCGTAAGTCTCAACCATTATTCAAGAAAGTCAAAGTAGACCTCAAAAGCAATAAAAAGTATTTTTTATAACTTAAGAAAGTTAAGTCTTTTGTTTAATACAATGCAATAACTAAACCAGTATTTAAGCAAAGTCGTTCAAAATAGCTAAATAATAAAGTAATTAAAATTTTCTTGAAAAATAAATGATATTTTTCATTGAAAAAACCATTATTATGAGTTTTAGAATGGCTAACAGATTTTCTACTAGAAAAATTCCCCTCTTTAAAAAAAAAAATAAATAAACACTTTCGACATTATAGTTGGGATTTTGTAAATACGACTAGGTAGAATTTTTGGCTAAACTCTAAGTTCTAATATATAATTCCGAATTTATTTAGTTTAGACCCATATAGATAGTTACGGCATCATGCCTACTAGCCTAGAATACTAAGGAAATACAGAATCATTCAGAAAATTAAAAGTTGGGATAGATCCATAACTTATCTTTATAATAAAAATGAATCTATATTTGATATAAAATTCCAATTCTCACAGCTAAAGTTAATAATATAGAAATTCTACAGTTTTACGTTGAATCTATGCCAGGGACAATGATGTCTGTCAGAAAAACCGCTGAGAATTTTGTTAAAAATGTATGGCGTAAAGTGGGATTGGTACTTAACATTTAAAAAAAAAATTAAGAAATGTACTACACAATTCAACATTAGATGTATTATTGTTAAAACTATAAGATATACTTAAAATCTATAGAATAAAACAATATTAAATAATAATAAAACACTTATTCGATACATACACTTATAGATAATTATAATTATTGATAGTTATTATAGATAATACACTTATAGCCGCAGGGAGGAAGTTGCTCTAACCTGCTTGAGAATAGGTCTGCTCACACACTCTCACCTGATCAGAAAACTGCCACCTCCGACGTGGAAATATTGTCAGTCCATTCTCACGATTAAACATATTTTTGAAGAATGTACTCACTATTTGCCAATAATAAACAGAATAGGACTGACCCCAAATTTATCAGAAGCTCTCACAGATGAGGAAGCTAGAATTACATTAGTGTTTAAATTTTTAAAAGCACATCGTCTTCTTACTAAATTGTAACTTCTCTTCGATTTAAATTTATTATTAATTTTTACATAATTTTTAGCATGCCATAGGCGTTGATGACTAGAGGGTTTTAGGCCTTTAAACAGCAATAAACAAACAACAAACTTATTCGACTTTTAACTAACGCATACCTCTTGAATAATTTAGAGAAAATCAAGTAATCATTAATTTCATTATGGAACAAATTATGTTGTTTTTTTTAAACAAGAATAAAAAGAATATAATATAAAAAATCATTCTAAAAATTTAAATTTACTTCTTCTATATCCATCAAAGATCAATGGTTAATCCAGGACCTAATGGAATACCTACTTAACCCCCGAGGAGCTGTAAAATAAAAATACATAACAGAAAACTGGCCTGGAAGAAATAAATATCAATTGTTCGTAAAGTTGTTTTTAATTAACTATTAACTGTTAAAGAAAAAAAAATGAATTGAACGAAGAAACCTGTAATGAATTAGCTTCATTCATCTATTTCAGAATTTCTATTATTATATAGAGCTTTCTTTTTCTACAAAACCTTTATGAAAATTCTAGAAAAATGGTTAGGTTTTATTTATTATGGAGAGTACATTAGAAAGCGGTGGATGGGTTCCGTTATAATAAATTATATCTGGACCGCTTCTTGAAATTATTGGGCTCCAGAGGCTGCGGGCTGTCGTGACTCGTTCAGCGGGGGGCGGCAGTTCTCTACCAGAGAGCTCTTTACCAAATCCTAAATATTATTGAACTGATCTAATATATTTCTGGCCTATTGTCATTTACTTTCTGTAGTATATGGAAGGCTTTGATCGGATGAGTGCCATTTATTAGTTTATGTACTACGGTTAACGGGAAACCAAGCGTATCGTTGTGCGCTACTATATAGAGAGTGGGAAAAATAGTGAAGATTAGAAAACTGCAGAAACAGGTGAAGAGTTTTAAAAGTTGCAAGACATTTTTAAATCAATATATTTATTTGCATAATTAGAATTTCGTTAGTAATTATATTGATTGTGAAATGTTAATAATATGTCAAGTTTAAGGACGATAATAGAAAATGCGTTAGAAATAATGACTTTTGGAGGAAACCAAACCAAGCTCAAATTTGGATTTCCTACCTATGAATATGCATACTATAGTATAGTATGGAATCGAAAAAAAATTAAAACAATAATGTTACGATGAATTTCGGCAGATTAAATAAGGTTTTTTTTTTGTTTGTGTTTTTTCCAAAACAGTTTTAAAATTTTCTCCTTATTCACATGTACACTGCAAGAGCTAAAAATGCTGAAGAATTTGCGACATAATATAAGGTATTTAAAAAAATAAGAAAAAATGGAAATTTGAAAGGTTCAGTAGGAATAAGCCTTTGGAAATAAAAACCACAGGATTTTTTTTTTAAACAGGATTTTTCAGTACGAAATATGCGACATATTTTTTGTATATGAAATAAGTGACACTTATGTTAATAAAAGGTATATATTAGGGAACAATGAGTCTTAGATTTAACAAGAAATGCTATATCATGATCAATAAGGCACATACGGCATTCACTCTTAAGAAACAATTCATTCTGTATTTATGATAAACAATATTAAACATCAATGAATAAATAAATAATAAATAATTTTGTCTACAGAGTTGATTAAAGGAACTATATCTAACAAGAATGATAAAAGTAGTATAATTAAAAATTGCTAAATGTTTACACTGTATAAAACTCTTTTATTTATATATGAGTAATATTTATTTATTTCTCATAATTTTATTTTATGACCTATATAATAGGTCATATTCCAGTAAAGCCCACGAGGTAGGTACCTATGTATTCGGAATTCCTATACATTTATTAATGCGTGCTAATTATTTATTTAATTTATAGAAAGAACTACCGAACCGAAACATAAAAGGATTTTTTTGTAACGTTTGACTGCGAATATATATATATATTTATATATAATGAGGTTTTGTGGAAGAATAGTGTTACGAATTGTGTTGCACGATTTTTATACATTAGAAATTCTAGAGTTGAGACTGAAGAGAACCGTAAGTTGCTTCATAAGATTTATCTTTGAATTCCCCTAGAGCGCTAGTCTCTTGCCTCTTGATGGGTATGCCGAGTTGAAGTGGCTCTATCTACACCCCCGGAAGGCAATGCCTCCTTGGTGTTTCCCTACTCCAAGTTCTTAAAATAAAAAAACCTACCTATATCCTTGGTCTCCTTCCTCCATCCATTTATTAAACACCAGATCACAGTCGTTGATTTAAATATGCCCTCCCATAGCGTACAGCCTCCTGGAACTATCTTCCCCAATCCTCATCACACAGTAACTAAATCTGTTACTACGCCATTGAAACAGTTACACTTCTACACGTAAATCCAACCGCTGAGGGCTGCACATCCTGATCAACAGGTACGCTAAACTGTTCGATTTGAAGTAGAAAATGTCTCCGGCTGACAGCCATCAAGTAGTAACCACTTTAATTGTAGTGATCAAAAAATAAGTTAGAGGATAATTGGAGTTAAGTACACGATAAGGCAAACATGGGACATAAATAAAGCGGTACTATTGTAAATCAAACCCTTGGCAAATGGCACCGCGGATTAAACACTGAAACAGGACATTATACGATGTAAACATAAGGGCTACCTGATAGGGATCTCTCAGCCTCACTTCTGTCTCCTCCCTGTCCTATCTCCTCTGATTGGTGGAAACCACTCTCATTGCTATATTGTGTGGTAATTTACTAAGTCAGCCATAATTAATTCTATCAATCAAGCAGTGAAAAATTACTAGCATGATTTCTTTTATTACTTCACCATTACCACTAAACCTTAATGTGTCTTTTTTGTAGTAATATATTAATTGCTTCTAAATGTCAATGATAAAATTTATTTTGTTTCGTTTATATTTTTTTTCTCAACTATCAGAATTAATGATCAGGAAACATATTAGTTTAATTTATTAATTTTTTTCTAATCCTTCTGAATTTCACTATTTTAAACATCATATGTATACATATTTTTTTTTTATAAATAAAATTTTAGTAAAAAAAATCGAGTAAAATTTGATATGCGGGAGTCAAATAATATAAATGTTATATGCAAAGATACATTCCTATGATTTATTATTAAAGATTAAAAGGACATTTCAAATGCCTCCGTTGATTATCAATAATACAAGTAGAATATATGTTATAATATAGATTATTTTAGTGATAATGCACTTTATCGTGTACAAAATTCATTGTTTTTTTTTTAATTTATTAATTTAACTTTAACTTACCAATATGTAATACGATCGTGCAAAACTTCATAAGCAAGTTTTCGATGGGTATATTCCCGTTTTGAGGTCTCCTGAATCCAAAAAATCTCGTAAAATGGTCTATCTTTAGATTTTTCCAAAAAAACGGCTCAAACGAATCTAATTGAACTAGGTAAATAAATTTACCATTAGTTTTTTTAACTATCAGATAGGTCTTGTTCTCATTGAAATAGTTTGATAGAGAATGATGAATTTTGAAAAATTATATATCTAAAGCAACTTCTGCTCACACAGAATAAATAACCAGTTCTCATTCTTTTCAGTAATAAGCAGTGGATAAAAATAGAATAATTAAAAGTGTATTTAATAATGAAAGGAATAAAAATTTATTCGAATAGAGAAAGGCTGAGACCACCCGATCTCGAGGCTTTGTGATGCACATATCACATTTTTTCACCAATAAATAATTATCATTTTTATTTTTATGAGAGGTCTTGCAAAAGCTGTACTGTACAAAGATGAATCTTAAATAAATTATCAATTAATTAATAAATAATAATAATTATATTGTTTATTTATTCTGAGATTAATCCGTTTAGAATAATATTACAGGTGTCAAAATTAGTCTCAACAGCCTTAGAATAAAATACAAAATAAAAATATAAAACGTCATAAAATATAATGAAAAAAATGAATATGAAAAGATAAAAATGAACAACAATAATTAACAGAATATATAAAATAAAAGTAGAATAAATAAAATAAAGCCATATTTCATGTCATTAAACATGAGGTGACAAATTTTTGATAATAAATTTTTTAAAAAATCAAATAAAACTAAGCTAAAACTGATAAATGAAAAGGTACAAATTCTACAATACAATTAGAGCTTTTTAATGCGATATTTTTATTTTTTTTATATAAAGGATAACCCTAACGTGCAAATCCGTAAACGATCGGATTCGGAAACAGACCTGTTAATAACCGTGAAGATGAGTCGTAAGCAATGCATTTGGTGTTTAGATCATAAAGTAGTTAAATGGTTGGTACCGTACAAACCAAATATTAATTTGGTTATTCTGCCTAATTTAACGAATCTATGTTCATTTCTTGCTGAGGTCCTCCAGCTTCTCTAAATTTGGTATCTGACTCTTCAATAAGTAGAACCAAAAGGTATTTTTCTGGTTAGTTGGTTATTTTGCAGGAAATTAATGCTTATTTGTTTCTCTTATAAATTCGACGTTATCGCTAAGAATAAAAATAAAATTGAAAAAGAATAAAGTCTGCTGATCATTAGTATAAAAAAGAAAATGCTGGTTGAAGAGAGTCTGGTAGTAGAAGGATAGATTCACAATTATTTGTTTTGTCATCGATATTTTAGCTCGACAAAAACAAATTATATATATTTCCACATTAAAATATCTAAAATCTATGAGTGGGTGTTAAAAATAGACGTTTTAAACGGCCGATCCTGAGTATAGTATTTCCATCGCGGAATTAGTACGGCCAACGTTTCCCTCCTTAGCGTACAAAGAGGGAGAAAGGTTTAAACCCAGAATCACGCGAAACACATATTAGGCGCTGGTTCTAATGTGCCCTGGAGTCGATTTGGAACTGTTAAGAGACCGCTTTGACCCCTTCCAGTGACCACTTTCCATGCCAGCTTTCTAGTATCGGTTGGTTCTCGTTAGCCCTTCATTTGGAAGGAGTTCAGTCTGCAAGAGGAGGAGGCTGCATGAAATCAGAGGATTCAAACGAATTGGCCTGTCATATTCCGCTATTGATTCAAGAAAACCTTTGCTAACTAGAAAAGTCAGTTTTTTCACAAGGCATAAATACTACACTAAGTCAAAAGAGAATAAAAAAAAAAATAATGTAATATGCTTTACTCCATTATATTAAACTTAATAATAATCAGGATTATTTTAAATCAACCAATATTTAACATATGACCAATTTCGATATCATTTACATAACTATAAATCAGTTTGAAGGTGATTTATTTTTTTTCCGAGAGAAGGCTCGGTTTAGAAACCAAAGAATACTTTAATTGGTCATGAATTAATCGATTACAGTTCAATATGACTATTGATTAATGACAGTCTAGAAAATGGAAATTTTTTAGGGAAAAAAATGGAACAATGGCTGAAAGTATGAAATAGTCTCCTTCTGTCATTGTATTACATAATATTGTTTTTCATAAGGACAATAAAGTCTTCAACATAAAAAAAAAAGGAAAAAACAAAAAACCCTTAAAACTTCACACATCTTTCATTTCGTTTCGGACTACATACTATCCATTTTCAAATGCAGTAATTAGAATTCTCGTATAATTATCATTGCAATATACTTCATCAAATTAAAAATTGTCAATAGTCATTATAATTAATTAATCATGAGAAATTAATTAATTAATCCTGTTCATAAATAATATTTAAAGTTTTGTGGAGTTTGTTATCCCGTTCAAGCTGCTCTATTAAAGAATATGTGGTCATTAACTTTTTCTTAGTTCTCTTTCTATAAGCTATGTAGTTGTCGGGTGTGATTCCAACCAACTAACCTCATAAAATTTAAGATTTAAAAATGGCACGTTTTTATTAATACATTGGATAATTGAGACTAGCAAGGTTTTGGTTTTTAATTCCATTTCAGTATGCAAGATTTTCTTAGGCATATTACATGATTCTATAATATACAATTCGCATAAAAACTGAATATATCAACTAATTAATTTTCGTTCCAGGCTGGTAGAAAAGTTATCTAGAGCAATTTTTTCCTTCCCTTCTGCCCGGCTGAGGACGAGTCTGGGGATATGCGACGAGATGACCAAAAGGGGACTCGCCAGCCAATTAAACGGACTTTTATCTGCTCCAGGTCGGAATTAGGAAAAGAAAAAAAAAAGAAGACGGTAAAAAGAAGAAGGTCTTCTTCGCCAGGGTCTGGGAACCGGAGGAGGTACCGTTTTTAGAGGCAATGGTTCATCAAACACGGAAAGAAGATCGACAGGATACCTGATTATCAGATAACTAAGGAACTTTCGTGGCACAATAGGAAAAGCTTTTATGAACACATTTTATATGAATAACAACTAAATATATTAAATTAAATAAATTTAGAAGTTCAAGAAAATTATCATAATTTTTACTTTCAGTTTAGAATAATTTTAAGCATATTTATCCATGTATTTAAACATTTTGATAACATACAAAATTTTTTATAATGATAATTACACTTTTGACCGACATCCGTGAGCTGCCGTATCTCAAAAATGAGGGAAATAAATTATATATCATTATTATTTTATTTTTTTTAATTTCTTATTTCAAACAAAAATAAAAAATCCACTATGAAGAGGTACAAGTTAAAGATGCTAATGTAATTTTTCATTTATTGTAGCTTGTAATCCACGTTTCAGCTATTTTTGATCAAAATCACACCAAGCCAAAGTTTCTTATCTGTTATCAAAAAAGTATTCATATTTTTTTTTATTTTATTCTATATGTGGCATTAGTATGTTCGTCTGAAACTTCAATCTTACTGGATCTTATTGACAAACCTCAGACAGGTCTTGAAGTTTCAATCATTTCTAATTATGGTTAATTTAAAAATATACTTCATTCTGTGCAACTGGGACAATATGAGGTCACGTTTCCTATCTCTAAACAGAAAATTGGTATATTTCTAAACGTCTGTACCACTTGTATAGGTGCCCACAGTGTGAACTTAGTTTGCTTGCGTTGTAAAAGTTTAATTTGAGTGCACTATGTGCATTTTGCCATAATTTAATCTTTCAAAACATAAATAATACAAGAGTACTTCAATCTAAATAAATATAAAATTAATATTTAATTAATGTTAAATAATACATTTTAGATGAGGAGTTCCCTGTTATGGAAAAATTCTGTCACTAGGGGTTTGAATGAGAAGACACAAAAAGCTTACTGGAAACGGTAAGGGTCATAGGTCAAAGGGTCAAGTCAAAATACTTACAGAATTGATTTTCAGTTTTCAAACTTTTTTTGAATAAGTTGCATTAATACTTATTATTGTATTTTGGGAAACATAAATTTGTTAATTATTTCTTAACGATGGACTGTGTAGTGAGTGTAGGCTGTTTGGTTGTTGTAGTGACAAATTATTATGAACTAGGACCCTTGTCGTTTCCTGTAACATTTTAAGACTCATTCAGACCCTTAGTGGCAGCATTTTTCCATAACAGGGAACTTCTCTTTCAAAATGTATTACCTTACATTAATTAAATATTCATTTTATATTTAATCAGATAGATGTTTCTTGTATTATTTTTTTAAATTGATTTAGGGCAAAATAGGCACACTAAATTCAAATTGAAATTGTAAAATGCTAGCAAAGTTCACGCTGTAAGCACATATAAAAGTTGTACAAACGGAATACGTCTTTCAAATATACCAATTTTCTGTTTAGTGGTAGGACGTGCAACCTCATATAGTCCCAGTGGCACAGAATGAAGTATATTTCTAAATTAATAATAATTAGAAATTATTGAAACATTAAGACCTGTCTGAGGTTTTCCAATAAGATTGAAGCTTCAGACGAGTATTCCAATGCTTATATATAACATAATAGAATTAAATAAAATAAAAATATAAATAGTTATGTAATATTAGATAAAACCTTTTGACTTAAATTGATTTTGATCGAAAATAGCTGAAACGTGGACTATAAGATACAGTAAATGAAAAATTACATTGAGATCTTTAACTTGTAATTCTTCATCTTTCATCTGAAATAAGAAATTTAAAAAAATCCAACTTCCTAAAAAGAAAATCCAGAACAATATACATAGAAAAATAAATCATAATAAAAATATTGAATGTGTGAATAAGTGATTTCAAAGTGTCGCCTATCTAAGTTTTGAATAGTCCAATGTTTCTACTCCTTTTTATCAATACCGATTTATTTTTACGATTATTCAGCTGAAATATTCATTAATAAAGATCGGAAATCAACTTAATTCACAAAGGAAAAAGCTTCAATAAAGAGAGACCAAAAGCATCGTATAAATGTTAGGTGATAGTGAATGCTTTTAGCGGCGTATGAGAGGAGCAACCTCGGTAATTGAAATATCTGTCCCTGGAAAAAAAAATCTTTGTCCCTCTGACTCGGTACATTAAAAAGTCACCTACCTTCTTCTTTTTTTTTTATTTTATTAGCCAGCCGAACTTAATGTAATTCCGATATGATAACCCGAAATGTCGTGGCTGCACCTTTGTATCCTTGCGCTGGCATTAAAGTGTACAAACACATAAAGAAGTCCCAGATAAAGGAAAGGAGATAATTTCACAAATTACATTGTAGAGTATATATTATCATCGTTATTACTGCTCATTAATTTCATAATTATACAATATTGGTATTTCGCTGAGTGCTTGCAAAGACTAATTCATATATTATTCTTGTTAACATAAACTCACTGTCATTTAAATATGAAATTCAAATTATACGTTCAAACAACAATAACTGACATATTAGCCACTTCAAAACTTTATTTATTTATCATAAACTTCCAAAAAAGAGAATGAGATAACGAATCAAAAATTACTACATGATTTTCAATGATATAGTTTAGTACATTAGCATTAATCTTGGTGAATGCCTAAAACTACTATTGAAAATTTTATTCAAATTTTTTTATTATTAATTATTAATTCACTCCGTACCACACTGAGTTATTGTTAGGCCATTATGATGAAGAATTTACAACCGCAAATTTTGCATTTTACATCTATTTTTTTCAAGTCGATTTTATTGAGATTGCTCTACGGCTGTGTAACGGAGCACGTTAAAGTGCAAGCATTTTAAAACATATACACAATGAAATGAAAAATAATTAAAAGGCCATGTTGTAAATTAAGGGAAATTATAAATAATGAAATGTAAACAATAAATACACTTGGTTAAAAACTAACATTTCTACAATAAATAAGTTTTGTACAATTCATAACCAATGTTTAAGTAATGTTTATTAGTATATATCTGGTGGATATATTTTTTAGGGGTGTATTGTTGTAAATCCCACCACTGTTACACTAATGTTTAAGTATTGTTTATTTTTGATCGAGTCTGGCACTGGTCATTCGTTCCTTTCTCATTGATAGATTTTTCCAAGTAAACCACAATGGTTCCTATTCTTGGAATCCTCATACCAGACTGAAAAGACAGGAAACTGCACGTCGATTTCGAGTATTACAGCACTTACTAGACAAACGGTCTAAACTTCCAACACATTACAAAAGACTGATCTACATGACTGTAATAAGGCCAATATGGACATATGAGAGTTGAGCTTTGGGGCTCCACTAAACCTTCGAATTCCTCTCGTATTCAATCCTTATAATCCAAAATCCTTAATCCTCCTTACTTTTCACAAATAAAATCATACATAAAGACCTTAATGTTCCTTATGTAACCGATCTAGCCCGAACCAGATATCACTCCTTTCATTATAAACTCTCTAACCACTCAAACCCCCTAGTTTCTAATCTTGCATCCTCTTCCATTCCTGACAATCCTCCGAGGTGCCTGAAAAGAAGAAGCCACGAGACCAGCTAATGTAAAATGTCATTACAGTGCTACCAATGGGTAGTTTCTCTACACGCCTGTAACACTCGAATTTAAATAAGATCAGATTTACTAAATGTATTATAATGTACAGTTGTAAATAGAAATAAATAAATATTAAAAAAAAAAGAAAAGTATTGTTTATTAGTATATGTCTAGTGGTTGTATTTTTTTAAGAATGTATTGTTGTAGTCTCCCATATTGTCCGATTGGTAATTTCAGAGTGAAATGCACTAATGTAGAGCTGGGCATATAGTAATACCTACTATGATTCATTTCTTAATTTTCAAATATGAGTCTATCTATCGAGTTTTGACTGACTCATATATAGTAGATAACATAGGATTGCTCTGGTGGTTCTTAACAAATTCACCTAACAGGATGCCCAAGTATTTGAAGTCATATTTAAAATCTTAATTGAACTAACTCTAAAAAAATAAATATTTATATTCATCGTAAGTAGGATAGATAATTAAAAACATCTACTTTAAAAGTGTTTGATATCTCACAGAAATAACAGAATTTAAAAAAAATGAAAACTTGTAAATTCAAATCTGTAGTTGGAATGAAATTAGTTGCCTGTTAAAAAAAAAAAATGAGTTGAGTCTTCAACAGTAGACACAATTTAATTGATGTTATGCTAATATAAATGTTAACGTACTTAAGAAGTATCATTAAAATAATTTTATCAGGTTAAAATAACTTTTAATTTATTATCTCCTGCTATATTCATGTGATATATATTGCGAACTGAATGGTAAAAGAAGTTTTTGAATGGTTAATACATCTAATTAGTTTGGTTTAACGTTTTAAAGGAAAATGCTTAAACATGAGGAAAAAAACATTTTAATACATAATTACGTTCACGAATTCTACAAAAAAAATCAAATATTATTTAATTATGAAAATAATGAGGTGTAATATTGATAATGACATATATTCAACGAGCTAATTTAGTAAATTATCTCTTTCCCCTTATCGGAAACTGTTTTATGGGTTTTTACACTTTAATGACAGCGTAACTACAGATTTAGTCAGGACATTTTGGGTATCATATCATAACATAAAATAAATAATGTATAAAATGGTAAATAAAATATATTTTCAATTATAAAAATTGCTCTTCCCATACGTTGCTAAAAGTATCGAATCTCCGCTAACTGTTATACAGCATTCCTTTATTGTAGCTTTTCCATTATAAATGAACTTCAGTTTGAGTCTTCATTAATGAACAATATTTGGATAATTACAAACATACATAATATATGGATATTATGTATAATCGTAGAAATAAAGCGTTACTGACAAAAAAGAAGAAATTTCTTGGATTATTTGAAAATTAGTTGTGATTTATAGGAAAATTATTCCCCCAAAATGTGATCAAAATTATTTCAGCTCACATGTCGAACTTTACAGCCTTCGGAATTGCATTTATACATATATACATATATACATATATATATATA
>NW_027110497.1:268837-278334 GCF_000696795.3 Halyomorpha halys
CAATATATATATATATTGTTAACTCATTAATTATGGAAAAAAAAGTTGCCAAAAACTTGCTGAAAAAACGTAGGTAAAAAACATGCCCAGAAGAAAACATTAGTTAATTAAGCGTGGAGTCTAGAGGTTTATTAGAACTTTAACGCAAATTTTGCCTCACTAAAATAAAATCTGAAAATGATTAGTTAATCTTATTTTCTATTTGAAAAATATGATTAAAAAATTATCAATACAATAAAAATTTTAATATTTTTTTCGCTGATAAAAGAAGAATAATTGCAGTAGTCACAAAATCAAAATGAAAACTGCTAAATAAATCCGTCATCATCATGTTTTGTCATTTCATGTAAAAAATTAATCAACAATACAATTTCAATGTTTACAAACTTCAATGTATTCTGAGACAAAATTCCAATAAACATTTGTTCTACCTTTTGAGAATCGTTATATTAAAAACTATATATTAGTAAATTTGGACTTATGACCCTATTACAATTGTGCTAGGAATTGCATGTTTAAAAAGCAAAACATAGTATAAATTCTGTTTTAAGCAGAGATACACAAATAACTATTTAATTTAACCATAAATTTATTTATTTGTGCCAAAGTTTCGACCTGAATTTCAGGCCTTCATCGGGGCTGAGAAACAAAACGAGATA
Organism: Halyomorpha halys; assembly: GCF_000696795.3. Classification (NCBI taxonomy): domain Eukaryota; kingdom Metazoa; phylum Arthropoda; class Insecta; order Hemiptera; family Pentatomidae; genus Halyomorpha; species Halyomorpha halys. The sequence continues at coordinate 269,497 of NW_027110497.1, forward strand.
CCAACCTTAATTAAAATAAAAATAAAATGATAAACAAATTTGGAAATATAAATTGCAATAAATTAAGTAAATAGTAGTTGATAATACTAGAAGATAAAGTATAACAAAATAAATGATGAAATAAAAATAAAATAAAGACGATAAAATAATTTTATCATTTATTTTGTATAATTCTTACCTCTAATATATTATATTATATCTTCTATTAGTATGAAATACTATCTACTTAATGTATTATCATGTATATTAGCAAGTTTGTCTTTTATTATTTTATTTTTATTTTTATCTGAATTGTGGTTGTTATCTCGTGTTGTTTTCAGCCCTAATGAAGAAATTCAGGACGAAACGTTGAAACAAATAAATAAGTTTTGTTTATTTGTGTATCTTTGCTGACCATCTTCTCTACAAAACATAATACAAATATAATCTTTTGTTCGGGAGGAGAGAAAACATAATATAAATAAACTTTAGTTCGGAAGGGGGGAGGGAGAATCTGTTTAAACTGTTCTTCTATAAATAGATAAATGTATTGTGTTCTATTGTCCTACATCCTTGAGGTACATGTTTATTTTTTTTTTACATCCATAGATATCATTACTCCATACTAAATCTAATTTGAGGGATGGGGGATGGAAAGTGGTAACGTACATTAAAAAAAAAATTCCAAGTTTAATTTTATTCAATCAGGGGGAAATATGAAGTAGTGCCTTTAACTTTCGAGATACGGACACAATAACGACAAAAGTTCACTTATGATGAATTGTAGATTTTTAAAACACGAATAATATTGATGAGTAGTCGGTTCTTTTAAAAGAGGCATTAGGAGAAAAACAGAGCGTGAATAAGCTTGTTGAGCTGGACAATAACTCAAACTAATCCAGGCTATAGATAAGTGGATCAGGTGAACATTTCAAATAATTTCGGAGCGACAATAGAATTGAGGAAGATCTGGCAAGGGTCCTCTCTGCGGCTTAGCGCTACGGACCCTCTTCTCAAGAGAGTTCGCACTGAGCTGCGAATTTATTATGCGAATTCCAGAACGAGATTCGGCGGCGTTAGAATCGTGTAATCCTCTTCATGATGAGCATTCTAATCCTTGTATCCGTGTCTAATAGCATGACTGATCACGATTTAAAAGCTGCCCAGTAGTCGCCGAAGTAGCCAAGGAGCACCTTTTTTGGAAGGTACCAGTTAGGAGTAACTTATGTGTTCGAGTTTCTCCAGTCCGTTTATTCATCGTTTGTAAGGAACCTTGAGACGTTTCGGCATTAATTACTTTCGAAAGGCTTAGATCTATTGACAGTTCAACGTTGCATCTTATAACTTCATAAGAAATGGAATCATGGCAAGTTGAAATCTCAAAAGGTTACTGGGCCTTGAAGACTGGTTTAGTTTGTTATTATATCGTTAAAGGATAAAGAAAAATATGTCTAGATTTGGCAAGGTATGGTGTTGATATCAAATTAAAAACAATAACTGTCTCTTCACGCTTTATAAAATACATCCTGCTTTTCAATTACTTAAATGTTTTCCTTTTTTAAGGTTTGTTATTTCAAACGTACGACAAGACAGATTTTCATGAAATTTGTATTGCTGGAAAATCATTGAAGAAAAATTTCAAAAATAAATAAATTTTGGCTCAAGGATGTTATATAATGTATATATTTATAAATAAACGTTAGAGGTATAATATATTCAAATTGCAAGCTTAATTAGTATTGTTTTAACTCACATATCCACAACAAGAAGCATGTGTTTTTATGTTTATTGAAATACACTTTTACTTAAACTAATTGTAAATTAAAAAGAACAATCTTAACTAACAAAGGCCCTAGCCTTACTTATTCTCATTATATCCACCTTATCCCTAAATATATATCTATGTGCTCATTACTAACTTATAATCTAACTTACAATTAATATACATACAATTGTTATCTATGTCCAAAAGTGAATAGTGACGCGTACGTACTTGCACTCAGCTGGTCGTGGCAGAGAGAGAGAAAGATCATTTCTCAATACACAGTTTTTCAACTTAACTTAGCTAAAAGAAAAACCAAAAATACACTAGACTTTACATCAATGTCCATCCATTAAAAAACAACCAACAACAGAACATATTATTTTTCTCTCCCTCTCTGCCTGATACCTCCCGCGCATGCGCTTCCATCACCCATTCTTCTGTCTTGTCTATAAAAGAGGACAAAATGAAAAAAAAAAAAAGCATAAAAATGTATTTTATTATTGGTTTTTCAATTTCAACAAAAAGCCATATAAACCATTCTAATCATCTAAATCCTCTGGCCTAATCCTTACCCAGTTTTGCCCATTCCTACAATCCACCACGAAGGTTGGAACTGTAGTAACCAGAAGATTTATAGTAAAATAAATTAGACAATTGGACAATTCTACTCATGTGAGAGTGTTTGCGGCTTTAGCATACTTACTCAGCCTCCACTGGCTCAGTAACAGACGCGGTGAGAGGGATTTTGAGAACCCTGCAGTACCTCACCTCTCATGCGTGGATGATAGAGTGGGGTTGGAGATCCTTATTCTGAGTGTGCAAATACTGTACACATTAGATAATCTATCTGATTAATATTTTTATTTTATTAATTTAGTCTAAAATTTGTTTATTATTATTTTTTTTTATCTATGTATATATTTTGATTTGGTTTTTTTTTTTCATTTTTATTGATTTATTTGTTATCATAATATATATGATTATAATTAGTGTATATGACAGATGATTGTGCATATATATACAACATAATTTTTGGATGTATTTGATCAATAACATCACTTAATGATGTATTTGATCACTCACTTATTACCAAAGCTTGCGGAAAATTGTTATATTTATCAATAAATAAAAAATATAAACTACTAAAGTTTCAATACTGATTTTTAAAAAGAAATCTATGTTTCTGAAATGATATTCCGAGCTTTTTATATTTTTATATTTATACTTTTTTTTATTTATTTAGATGAATTTAAAATAATTAGAAACCAGTCTCCTAAATAATTTCTAGAGACAAACCAAGAATAAGGCAAACTAGTTTCGTTTGAAATAGTTTTGACGATGGGAAGATCAGACAGTAAAGTTTCATTTAAAATAACCTGCTCTAGAGCACCAACATCCTGATTTCCTTTTAAAAAATTTCATGACAGGTTAGAGTTAATTGCTGGTAAATATATTACACTATCCGATATATTATGAATTCAGTTTCCAGGAAATAATATAGAAAAAAGTAATTACCTTTGAAGTGAAATCGCTAAGTAAGCTAAGGAATCTTGGACAGATGTATTTTAGTATATCAGTGTCATTAGGCCGTTCTTCGATTGAACATCGTCATGAGAATATTTCTGTTTTGCATATTCCTAAGGACATTAATAATTATTTTAATCTTTTTTTATAAATACATAATTTATAAATTCGTAAAATATGGTAAGTAATGGATGTTTATTGGCATGTACGACGTCGCAGGTACTCATTTCAGCCATCAATAATTGTTCAGAACCCATTAATTGCCCCGAAAATGAGTTTTAATGACAACAAAATTATAGCGTTACCACAACTAATGAAACTTGACATTTATACATAAATTATCGAAATTGGCATTATCGGCCTTCGAAAGCTCTCTTATAGATTTAAACGTGTTTGTCGCTTATCTCGATGTAATTTACAACAGTAAACATGTGGCAAGATCATCCCGAAAATGTGGTCAGTTGACTCTGGTCTCGATGGTGTAATATCTGACGTTTTAATTTTTGGTCTATTAAAAAATCATTATTTTTTGTAATTCTTGTTGTTTAAAAAAAATCATAATTTATTTTAATTATTGTATATTCAAAAATAAAATAAAATATTACAACATATTTTCTTATATATATATATTTATACATTCTATTGCTAGTATAATATAGATTGCTTTGTTCTTGTCTTTCCATAAGCCTAAAAGATAGAATTTACAAAACTAATCCTTCCAATAAAGTATAACGTACCGGGGATTGTCAAATTGGGGGAACTTTTTTTTTTTTTATTCCCTTCTGGTCATTTCTGACATATGGGGAGGGGGGTGAGGGTTATCTAGAAGTGACCGACCTACTCTAACCTTTTTTTCTCCGGCAAAGAAGCACCGCGGCCACATTCTAACCATGGTGGGGGGTTATGCTTTTATTTCCTGGGACCGTCACAGAAATGAAAAATGTTGACCCTCTCCCCTCCTCGGGAATGGGCGGGTAAGGTGGTAGGGCTTTTTAACGAACTGGTCCCTAAAATGTCAAAAACACTGAACCAACGCGAAAATATCCGAGTGTATCCTAAGCGTATTAAGGATGATTGAATCAAGACTGATCGGTTAGATTTGAGTTTAGATAGACGTCTTCTGGCTCGCTAAGCCTTTATTATTATAGTGTAATTTAATCTATATTTATAATAATATTGTAATAATAAAATAATGAATTGATATTAACCATATCCTGAATTTATTTAAATAAAATATAATATTCTATTCTATTATTATTTTTTTTTTTTTACTTTTTCTTTTTGCTTTTTCTTGTTATCTTATTTATAAAATGGAAGTTATATATTCCAAGGATAGTTGATGGTTTGAATTCATGGATTTTTTAGTATATACTCAATACGTAGAGCACATCTACATACAGAATCAGATAAACTTTTAGAACAGAAAACATCTTTATTTCTTAGACTAAGCACAGTTAGCAGAAATCGAATAAAACATAGATTTGTTTTGTTTAATTTATTAAAAATATATTTTATCCCATGTAGATTAGTAAATTCTCTCTCAGACAATTACCAAACCATAAAAATTCGATAAAGTAGTAAATCCCAAAACAGGCAGCCAAATAGTACCTAATTAATATGAAAGTTTTGCAGAGAATCATCAAACCGATTACTATAGACCAGTAATTCCCAAAGTGGGCGCTGCAGCGATTCAGGGGGCGGTGATGAACACAGGTGCATTTGGGGGCGATGAATAACTACAGCTTGTCACGGTCAACAATATTACAATATAAAAATTGCAGCACACCCGCTCCATACTTCTCATTAAGATTATTTCGAATGTTTTAACTTTTTTTTTATTACATTCTATTATGAGTTCCATAAATAATTTCATAATTTCCAAGTTTAGTGTTTCTAAATTATACCTTTGTAGAAACATTAATAAATATGTATTTCTTATTAATTGCTATTTAAATTTTTAAAAAATTAATTTCCAGGGGCCTGTAGGACAAAAAAGGGAGTGGTAAAACGAAATAGTTTTGGAACCACTGCTAATGCTGTACAGATGTCTATTAGAACTCAAATTAATGCTAGTTTAATGGACTATAAAGAAGTTTATGACCTTTACCTTCGTAGGAATAGTAGTTTTCATGATATTTGCTAAAATAAACTGATTTATAGTTGTTCGGATAATAAGTTTGATTTATGAAAAACTAACATGAGAAACCATTGGACGTACAGATGTCTGCTAGCGATCAAATTAAAGCTATTTAAATTTACTACAAAATAGTTAATTATGTTTATCTATGTAGGAGCATTAGTTTTCTTGACAAAATAAACTCACAAAATATTAATTTCTAGTTGTTCGTATAAAATGTTGGATTTTTGAAAAAATATATCTCTACATCCACAAGACGCACATATGTCTGCCAACACTCAAAATAAAGGAAATTTAAATTTCTGTAAAGTAGAAACTTATGACACTTATCTTCGTAGGGGTAGTAGTTTTTATGATATTCACATATGAATATTAATTTGGCAAATGAAAATTTGTCCGGACAACTATAAATCAATATTTTAGCAAATTTCATGTAAACTATTACTTCTACCATAAACATCATAAACTACTTTATAGCTCATTAAACTAGCTTTAATTTTAGTGCTAATAGACACATGTACGTCAAACGGTTTTTGAGATATAAATTTTTCAAAATAAATTCACTAACTACTGATATTTCAGTACGTTCCATACAACATTTTTATGAAATGTTGCTTTTTAAAAAGCTATATCTCGAAAACAATTTAACGTAAATAACTCTATTAGGGCTCATATTTTAGCAAATTTACTCTTCTTTAAATGATGTTCCTACTTTTTGAGATATAGAGCTCCAAATGAAACTTTTTTTTTTTTATCGCTTTGAAACAACCGCCATTATTTATTCCCCCTGTCTATACTTGGCAGACTCACCAATTTTGAGAAGTAATTATACATAGTTTTCATTAAAGTAATCAAAAATTGGGGTGAGATATCTACCTTTTTTTCTCCTCTTGGGCTCTTGTACCATATAGACTATGGCTGAAACATCAGTTCCAATTGTACGAGCCCGAAATTAGTTCAAAATTGCAATCATAAAGGCAAAAAATCACTAAATACTACTATTTTTTTCATATGTAAACTAATCACAAATAATGCATTATTTAAAACGCTGAAAAGAATTAAAGAATGGTTTATTATTTATATTAATTAAGTATTTATTACATCAGCAAAAAAAGAAAGTAAAAAATTGTTTCCGAATCATTAAATAATGTTTAAGTAAATATTAAATGATAATGAAAACCATACATATTTAGACAAGAAAACTAGATTTTTGATTTCGAGTATGATGCTTGCTTAATGTCGCATCATAACACTTTTTAGATACTGATTGAAAATTAAGACATCACGTTAAATCAATCTATGTATTATTTGTAATTATTCTCAGTGATGAACACTTAAAATCTTTATATAATTTTATACAAGTATATCTTGTACTTAATCTATTAGGCTTATCAAAATTTACTATATAACATTTATTTTAGGTAATTTATTTATGACTAGTTATAGACTAAAATAACCACTTCAAGATTAATAAGCAACAAGTTCCTCTTTCATACTATCCACCATACACTACTGCCACTAGAAGTTGAATTCTCTCTCTCTTCCATTGTATACTCAAAGTAATTTAGTGTGGGATTGATCACCTGGACTAAGGGGTCAGTGATCTGTGACTTAAATGTTAGATGTGGAAAGATTTTTTTTGTTTACGATTTTTAAAATCTATGAATTATGAGACTAAAAAGGTGGTGTCTTTGAAAGGGCTTTTCCATTTGGCCTTTCCTAGTTGTACAAGAGCGAGAAAAAAGCCAGTTATTTCACCCCAATTTTTGATTACTTAATTAAAAACCAGATATAATGAGTCTTCCAAGTATAGGTAGGGGGAATAAAAAATGGTAGGTGTTTCTAAACGTTAAAAATAATTATTTTTTTATTTGGAGCTCTATAGCTTTACAACTAGAAACAGCAATAGAAAATTTAAAATAGCATCATTTAAATTTGTAGATATAAGTGCATTTTTTTATATTTTACAACATTTATGTTTTGTGTTCTACTATATTCGTTACCTACTTCTTTATTTTTAATTAATAATTTAAAACTCATCCTACTAAAAATATATACAAAAAAAATAAAGTTGTTCATAATATATACCAGAATAATTTTATGTGTAAACCATTAGTCCGGCAAACTGAGTGGACCGAAAGTCTCTGAAGATGATGTCAAATTGGATCATTTCTAATTATAGAGGATGTTTGCAAAACATTTTAGCTCGACTAACAAGGTTTAATTACATATCCATATTTATGATGACTATGTTGGTAAGTTTTCTAAAGTTTAGCAGAGAATATAAAAATGTATAGTACTTTTTATGTAAATTTATTATAATTTATGCATTATTCGATACAAATGGTGATTTTATTTAGCCTACTTTAGAGTTTGTAAACACACATAGCCAAAAAAAAAAAAAGCCCCAAGCAAGCAAAGAATGTTTCTTTCAGTCATTCAAAAACCCGAACTTAAATCTATTCCGGATCCGCTAAATCTGCAACTTTCTTTCCTTACGCAACCTTGCTCCCGTTTCTGTCCGTATATAATTATTTTCTGCGAGGAAATGGCTCGTCGATAAATAGAGGTGGTGCAGGTAGGCATTAGGTAATGGCGATGAATTGATAGGTCTCATAGTTGTACGATTTTTATAAAACACGGCCGTCCATATTGATAGTCTTTCAATTTCTCTCCTCGCTTGTATATCGGAATATATATCTCCCTTGGTGCTAATCTACGAGGAAAATTGAATGCTTTGGAGGTCACAGTTGTGAATTATATACCATCAAATAAATATAGATAAAAGGAGGTCGTTATTAGTAATATATGTGATGATAAATTAGCGAAATCCGCTAATGATTTAATGTAATCAATATTGTCCTTATTCATTGGCAACAACAGCTTCTAGCTTTCTAATTCTCACTTCAGTGTTTTTTATAATTGATACATGGTGTAAAAATTCACGAAAGCCTGAAACAATTACATGTAAATTTGATAAATATAAAAATAATATATGTATAATGGATTTTCTCTTGATTCTACCAGCAGTTAAATCCAAATTAGAAACTGAAGAAACGTATACCACCATTTTTGTGAAAAAAGTGAATTTTCATACACAAAATTAGTAAAATTTTATTTTTATTTGTATGGCTTATAGCTGAGAAAAAGGAGAACGAGCCTTCTAGGGATCATTCAACCACATATTGTTTTAGCTAGACTTTTACCAAATTAAGGGTTCTCATTTACCCTTAATTGGGTAAAAATCTGACGGTCGAGCGTGATTCTGACCAAACCATATACACACATATATTTTATTGAAAAGTAATAATAAAATCTGCTACAATTAAGGGCAATAAATATTAGCGCTCTAAGTATTTATCCATATATACAGAAAAAAGAACGAATAATATATATGATAACAATAGTACTCATAAAATTAAATAATAATAAA
>NW_027110497.1:278450-299777 GCF_000696795.3 Halyomorpha halys
AAAATAAAATGAATACACTAAAATATTTCAAAAATAATAAGGAAATACTAATTTTAATATTTTTTTTTTAAATTTATTTGTTATATATTTTTATCTAACCGAATATTTATATAAACAGTTAAGTAGATGTTTCAGGTCAAAGGACCAGTTTGACATGAAGTGAGTTTTTGGACCGCATGATCAAGCTTATGTATTTTGATCCTAACTATTGAAACATCGAACAAATTTGACAAAAAAAAATTCATATCAGTTCATGTAGTTTCATTTCTCAATATCAATCTGCTTTGTCCTAGGTGAAATATTTTAAAATATTAAGATTATATGAATTAGGAGTTTATTCTCATTAGTGGTATTCATGATCTTTAGTTTAACATGTTAAAACCTGTTTAACAGAAAAAGTCCATCTTAAAACGATATAACATATAACACGGTTGAGAGTCTGTTACTAGGTCTGTTAAATGGCGAATGACGTCTCACAAGAGGCCAGTTGAGCTCTCCACCATTCTGTTTGTTGTTGTGTCAGGTTACTTGCTCGAAGTTAGTGTTACTAAATTACTTTAATGAAAACTTATAAGTAAACAATAACATGAAGTTTTGGCAGGAAAGGTTATAAAATAAGTTGCTCAAAAATCAGCTAGGAGCTCTTATGCGTTTTACATTTAACACGACTTAAAATATGACTGCTCACAATCCTAGAGAGAAATACTTTCTATAGCCATGCTGCTTAATTATATTAGGTTGCTACAATACACACCATACCAATCAATCCATGATCGGACACATATAGAATAAATATATTCACATGTTATAACAATAAATTTGTTCCCCTCCTTTTTCCTTTATAGTCAATACTAGTCTACAAATTTAAATACAACAAATACTAAATACAAATGTTTTATTTTATAATATTACATTTTTTTCTGTCTTTATCAATTTAACAATTTCATTACATTTAACAGTTTAATTTCATTAACTTGACAATTTTATTCTCCCTATCCCACTCTCTCTCCCCTTTCCAGTGATCCAATATCCACGTTCGACCCGTTAAACACATTTATCATCATACAGCAATCTCAAGTCGAACCAAAGACATGATAGTCATCGCAGTAGATCAGTTTATACAAAGATACACATAAATTTAAAAAAAATAAATATATAAATTTAGGAAAAAAAAGAAAGTTAGTTGAGAGAAATACTTTAATGAATAGATAAGTTAAAAGAAATTATTTAATAAATAAATAAGTTAAGGGAATACATGTCCAAAAACTAAAAAAAATGAATAATCTCAGAGCTAATTCCCATGCAGGTGATGATGTATGATCCCCAGGGAATCCAAAATAATATTTTCTGCCAAAATCACTATATCCCCGATGCTAACATCTAAGTCTTCTAACAGTCGTGTCTATAACATTTAACATGGTAAAACATTTTACATTTAACACATTGTAAATACTCCTATTATGTTCTAAGAGAGGTGTAATTTTTTTTTTTCTAAGATGATACAATGCATCAGACTCAATAGTAACAGAATTTAAGACTTTAAGTTTCCACTTATATTATATAGTCATTTAAATATATTTTTAACTCCTTAATCAACATCCACTTAACTTACTAAGTTTACATTAGTCATGTTTTTCAATTCATAATTTGAAAAAAGAGAAATATTTAATCGTTGTTTATCACTATAACATCAACGTTATAGCCGTTAAGATTTCTTTACAAACTATAACAGCAATTTTTAGAAGTTGAAAAACCAGCATAACTCCTGAAATGATAAGCTCCATATCAAATTAGTTTAGGAAAATAATCTTTATCAACTAGAGTGTCCCGGTTAGGGAAGACCTGTCTGACGACTCTTGAGAAGCCGATTAACAACTTAATAACTGTTGGCGACATCCGAGTCAAAAGATGCCTTATATAAATCAAATTACTGCTGATTTCTTTTTTCTATAATTTATCAAGCGACGTTCCGAAAATATTCTTCTGTATTTTCCTCAAGTAGTCAGTGGAATAAATTTTTATCTGAAGAAAAAAAAAAAAAAAATTCAAAAGAAATCTCAGACAGCTTCAAAGGAGTTAGGAACGACAAATTATTCATTTTTCCGAAAATTGCTTGACATGGAAAAAGAAAATTGTCATAAATTTGAAGATCATGTAGAAAAATATACTTTTGTTCAACCTTTAAAATGGTGTAATTAAAGTCAATAAACTTAATTAAAAAACTAAGAATAGCGGAATTTAGTGTTAATCGAAAATAAGAAGAAATAGAAGATCTAACTTTTGAGATTAACCTCTTACTATCAAGTTTAAATCGAAAGACTCTAATTCAGATGTCTTTCAAAGAAGAAAGGGTTGATTCCAAAAGGGTTTTTTTTGTATCTATGTGTTGAAATTTACAACTTTATTTACATAAAATTTGATAAATTTGATGTAATATCAAAATGGAGTGATACAGGCCTGTTGAGAAACTACCCATTGGTTGCACTCTAATCATATTCCTACACTAGACGTTCTCGAGGCCATCTTCTTTTCAGGCGCCTCAGAGGATTGTCAGGAATATAAGAAGAAGCAACTAGAGGGTTTTGATGGTTAACCAATAGAAGTTAAAATTATTACTTCAAAATAATACCATTTTCTAAGGATTGTAAATTCTTATAATAATTTCTGCGATAATCATTGACCCCCCCCCCCATATCTCCCACCATCTTTTAATGATCACTAAATCACGTTTCGGACATACTCATTTGTCAAATTTCAAATAATGTCTCGTACTAGAACATTCGTCCATTCCCGACTGCCTGTATTTCTATAGTAGATTTTTTTATATTATACTCTTCCCTGATTTGATGCCTGGTGGAACAACAGTTGATTTGAAAAATTATCTTAGTCCTCTGTTCCCTAAATTGAAGCAATAGTTGGCCGAAAGGAAATTGAGCTCCGACGACGAGGTGAAAAATGAAGATTAACGCTTGGACTAAAAAAAATTCATTCCAAAAATTAGTTTTCAAAGATACATCTACTGAAGTGGCGATTATGTAAAAAATATACCAATGTTCAGCCGTTAAAATGTTGTCTATATTATTGGAAATAAATATCATTTGCTTTAAAAAAATAAGAGACCTTACTTTTGTCATTGCCCTGGTAGCACTGTATTTTATTTTGTTTTTTCACTTTCATTAACCGATATATGGAATATATATAAGGACATTGACAAATGTTATATGTTTAATAAACAGATAATGACATAAATGATAAGTTTAATGTTATAAATACTGAAAAAGAAAAAAGTTAATTATACGAAATAAATGAAAAGAAAAAGCACAATAACCTGCGATAATAATTCTCCTGTCGTAGCAAAGGTTGGAAGCTAACGATGGCATAGAATGCTTAAATATCGCGATTTGTTACACCGCATTTGAATAACCGGCAGCAACTGGATCAATGGACACCAAACCAGATGGTCGCACGGAAATAAACTTAATTTAAATAGCTGCTACGCTATTAATGTTCATGTCGCATGCTGGCGTGGGAGGGGCATTTGTTATATTTTTTCCATCGGCACTATCGTAGGTGAGCCTACAAAAAACAAACCTGTTGACGGGGTTCATCGTTCGCTCGTAAATCAGGTTCGCAAGAGGGACATCTGCCCGGAGCTCCTCTAATTAGTATCCACAGGTGGCCTCGTACCTCAGCTCTTGTCTTGTCCGCCATCGTCTTCTTCAAGATGAACGATCTCAGGATGACCCTATGGACAATTAGAGAAACAATGACTACAAATTTAGTAGTGGATTTTCCTCCGTAAACCAAGAAAACAGGTAATGTCTAGCAGATGGTTCCTCTCCCTCTCTTTTGGAGTAAGGAACTAAATTATTCCCAACACCAATAAAATGTGTACTAAAAATAATTCTAAAACATTTTGACTCAGGTAAGAAATAAACACATTGCTTGGGTCGCCGATAACAATAATTTTAATTTTTTATAGGAAAAAAATAAGACTATTAGAAGATAATAACTCTGCCTGGAATGTGCCAGGTTTTCACCAAAATCAACTACCCAGAAAAGGCACTTATTTCATGGATTTTACATCTTTTACCATTTTCTTCATAATGGTTCAAAATATTTTGATTAAACTCATCATATCAATGTACAATCAAGGGGTCTTAAAATCAGCAGTTTTTTAGATCCCGTCCTCTTCGTCTTCTTCACTACGGATATACCAATCAATCCTGAAACTTTCCTGGTAATATTTAATGACGGTACAGCCATCATCTCCACCATATCCTTTAACAGCCTCATCCATTCTTCATATACACTTTACTCAAATCGAGTAATGGTATAATCGAAAGGAGATAAAAGTTAACGAATCTAAATGTATCCATGTCTCTTTCACCCTTCACCGCAGTTTCTTTCCTCCTGTTCTACTTAATAGCACCCTACTTTCCAGATCCGATACATTATGGTATCTTGGGTTCATGCTCGACAAAAGACATCTCATCTCTATACATATTACAAATTCCTAATTTATGAGATATTCTCAGACCTAACTGAACCTATGGAACATGGAATTCTCAGAACCAAAGTCAACGCACCCTATTAAGTTTCCAACAGAACACTACACCATGACCTTCATATCCCTTACGCCCTTGACATTATTGTAATCAAATTATCAAAATTAAATAAAAATCTTTCCAATTATCAAAATCTTGGTAATGGCCAGATTCTTCGCTTATGTACAGTGTGTGTAGTTTTAGCGCACTTTCACAGCCTCCACTGGTTCAATACCTGTGACGCATTGAGAAGGCTACGTTGGATCTTGAAGAGCCCTCCCTGCTCTACCACTCACACATGTCAGGCCCAGCGAGTACATCTTAATATGGATGTAAATTTTACCTATCTAAGTACATATTTTTATTTATATTTATATATAAAAAAATTGTATTAGTAATTTTTGCTTATTTTTTTATTTATTATTTTGGTGTGCATGTGATCAATTATATTACTATTGTTATTGTGTGTATATCACTATTACATATTGCCCAATTATGAGGCAGATTGCAATATTTATCAAAAAATAAATAGTTTCAATTTTTTTAATATAAGCTTGGTCCTTTCCTCATTGAAACATTCTTAGTTGACATAAATACCGAATTTTCAAAAAAGCTTCTTCTAAGATAAAATATTTCTTTATTTGAAATAATAATTATCTTTCATTGTTAGCTGTAATAAACATTGGATAAGAATAAAATATTAAAGAATACAATAAGTAGCTAAAGGAGAAAATCTGCATGCCTTACATGTCATGTTTAAAACAACAGTCAAAAGAATTTTGCTGAATGTCAAATTCGTATTTGACAGAGGCGAATCTAAATATGAACAGAAAGAAAATAAAAAGAGAATAGATATTTTCGACTTCCCATGGTTGTTTTTACAATATTTATAAATTTATTACTACTGTCATATCAACCACGAGAACACGAAAACACATTAATACTACTTTATTTTTTTTTTAGTGTATATATATAATGAATAATTTAAAGTATATTGAGGTGAAACATTGCTGCCGCGAAAATTAAAGAAGTATCCAAAGTTGAAACAAGCACTGATATCAATTCTACGTTGGGAGGTGGAAAAGCTGTATAACGCATGCTCCACAACCGACTTTAGTTGTTGTGAAATGTGACATTGTCGTACGTTCCAATACTTTTCTATAGCGTGATATGTTCTATATATTTTTAAAATATATTAATCCTAATTATTGAAAGTCAGAATAAAAGAAGTATATCATTTATCACCTTTCCAGAACCATGTCGACGACGAAATCTCATGATAAATAAGTTGTACCAAAAAACCAACTCAGGAGCTCACTTAGTTTTGATGCATCGGATTCCAGCTAAATTGAGTTGTAATCGACATGAAGATGGAAGATAGATGAGCGAGAAGAAGAATCTGTCTCAGGCCGTGAAATGTACACAAATTTCCGGCCCACACTCGACTTAGACGGAGGTACACAATAGTCGTCCCACGCGGGGCAAGCCATCTTCATTCATACACCCACTTCGAGTGTGTGACTCGCAGATTTTGACAATGACTCCAATTATTACCATAATCCCCTCTCCAATGCTCCGAGCCAGATCCGGTTTCAAAGGGCCTTTCCAACTTACCGAACCTAGCTGTCAGCCAACACGTGTCTTCTTACATGCCAATAACAGCGATGTACAAGTCATTATACAGGATAGAAAAAAAATGTGATAGATTTTATTACTTAAAAGTATCTACGAACAACCATATTTTAAAAACAAACAATTTCATATAAGTAAAACCGTTTGAGATTAGCGTCCGTAATTTGACACAAAAAAATCTTTTCGGTTCCTAAAAATGTCTATTTATATACTTATTTTCTAATATTTTCAAGTATACGGTTAAACGCATTAACGGTAATCCTTATGCTCAAATAGATATGTTGGAAAATAAGGTTATTATATAATTTGTACCGCTACAACCCATGAAGGGTCAGGGGTGCAGAATTTTGTAAGAAAGTACTAACGGTTGTGCAAGGAGTTGATTTGGTCAGAACCACACTCCTCCTCCCTAGATTTTTCCGGAATTAAGGGTGCCCTCTTTACGAGAAGCCTTCCGAATCCACAGGGTTGACTCAGAGTTAGTGTACCAGAATAAATAATTATCTGTCACAACCAGAATCGAACCCTTCTTGAAGTTAGTGTATATATTCTTATAGATAATTGATATGGAAAAAAATTTAATATTTATGTATTATTTTAGTGACATACTATGTCTGTTAGGCTAACTAATGTTATTTTAATTTATTTTCGTTTAGCTTTTAATTGTTTTCTTTTATAGTAGGTAATTTCTATGTGACATACTGTTTAGTATTGTAAACTATATAAATTGTTTCCTGTTAAACTGTAGCCATGAGTCGACTCTGTGAGCTCAGGAGCACTCCTGGGGTCCACTGGCCTCATACTCGTAAATTGGGTATCCTTAATTGGGTAAAGATCTGACGTTCGAGCGTGATTTTGACCAAATGCACAACCGTTGGTCCATTAACAGCACTTCCTTACAAAGTACTGCACCCTTAACCCTTCATGGGTTGTAGAGGTACAAATTTTAATTTTAATACTGTATCAAAGCACATTATTTCATTTAATATGTCAGGAATGGGATGGAATGCATAAAGAGGAATCAATGGTATTTTATGGGATTACTATAAAAGGAAAACATAAAAGAAATATTACAAATTGTTATCTGTGTTGATAAATATGTTTGTTTGCTATATGTCCGCAAAATTTTGTTCCTCATACTCGTTGTCAGTCAAACCGTATCTAAGTTAATCCGTCGATTACTTAAATTTCTAACATTGGAAATCAGCCTAAATTATGTGATCATGGCTATATTTAAATTCGAGCTTTTACTTTAAACATATAAATAAAACTGGTTTTGTTACTTTTCAAATAAGGCAAATGAATATCTTAACGAGGGAAAAATAAAATAAAAACTCTGGAAGAAGAGATGAAAGAATCTCTGGCATTGACGGGTACGATACGAGAAGATGAAGCGATTGTATCCATTCCTCGACCGGGATATTTTCAACAACCTGGGCATTCCTCAAGCCTTAATTTGAGTACTTTCTCAAAGTTTTGGCCATCCTAATGTCCCTTTAGATTCGGTAGTGGGTCTACTTTTGCTCGATATCCATATTTGATTAAGTCATCAACCTCTTGGAATCTTAGTGGATTCGGTTATTAACGGTGTTCACCAAGCATAAAAAGCTTATTTTATTGGTTGTAATAAATTCTTTGATAAGGGAAAAATATTTCCTATAGCAAACATTTATTTATAACGTTTCCCAAAAATTACAGGAGCCGACGTTTCGAAAGGCGCATCTTAAGATAGGAATATACGGCCTATTACCACTCACTAATAGATCCGATTGGGACAGCCTCGTCAGAAAGTTGTCTTTTGAGATCTCTTTTGAGATTATTTTGATGGAATTCCTAACTTGATTTATTGGACGCATTGTTTCGGTAGTGATTGAATCGTCTTCCAAATTATTTTCGGGCAGGATGTGAGGAGGCGATAGATACTTATCTAACAATCTTAGATTTTTTTGTTTGTTAAAAAAAATAATGATTCCGTTACAAATGCAGACACGATTTTTTTGATTTTTTTTTATAGTTCGATATTTTGTATTTTAAAAAAATAAACATAAATAAATATAAATAAACGTTTTTATTATTTCGATGTTTTATAGAAGTTTGTAGGTTACTTAAGTAAAGGATTAAAATAATATAATATCTAACTAGAGGGAGAGAAGGTATAAAACCAAGGGTGTAAAGTACAATTACCGATTCCATAATCAGATGAGTCAAAGTCCAGGCCCTGTTCATTACTATTAATTTTAAGTTAACAAACTGATTACCAATGAAACTTATTATAAATAATAAGAAGATTAATAATATATTAAAAATGTATGTTATATTATTAAATATTTTTAATTAAGAGTTTAGTGTAAAAGTGTAATATTTGTTAGTTTCTGAACTGTTGTGTCGTTTTGAAGATGGGAACGATTGTCATAAAACGTCATGTTGAAGATTTGAGAAAAATATTTATATAATAAGGGAATTTTTTTTTTATTTACAAATATACTAAAAATGTCTTCCGAAATTAATATTTCTTCCTGAGAAAATGTCAAACTTAATCTGATATTTGACATTGTATTTAATGGGGTGTAATAAACTTCATAATTTGAAGAATCCAGTGAAGCTACTAGTTAACAGATATCTATGAAGAAGATTATTTTGTCCGTTATACAGAGGTGTCTCTTAATAAGGGGTAAGTATAAAAATAACAAAAAATGTAATGAAAAAATTATGTATATATCGTCGCATAAACTGTGACCGATACCTCCTATGTCCAAAAGATACAGAAGTACCATTTTGATACTAATAAAAAAAAAATGCGAGATAGTCACATCTAAATTTTTTCGTTAATGTTTTAATATACTAGACAAAAAATAGTATTATCTTATTTAATTTTCTAAAAGAAAATGACCAACAAATTTAGGTCTGAAATAGTGAGTTTGCACAGTATTTTATTTAAACTTTAGTCCGTTGTAGAGGGCTAAATGTCCTGATGGGGAATCAAATAAATGTGCTTAGGATAAGAAGTACAAAGGTTTCATATTGATGGTTTCAAGTGTGTTAAATTTGTATCTTGTTTGCCGAAATGTTAATAAAATTGTCCTTTGAATGGGGTTCCGTTAAAGAGGGGCATTCTTAAAGAGAAATTCTGGTGTATATTGACGATAGTCAATTACCAAGTCTAAACTTTCATTTATTTTTATACATTACTAATATTGTTCATTATTAATATGCTACCTGCTGACGTTTATGTTTTTTTTTCCACAATTTCGAAATAATCCTTTAAAATATACAATTACAAAACTTTACGCAATATATCAACTTTTTACATCTCAAATATTTTGTACTATTATAATAAAAAAAAAAAAAAAAAAAAAAAACCTAATAAGTTTCATGTTTTATCAATATGCTTGATAAAATCTAAACTATAATTTCATCTGAAATAAAATATTAACCCAGCTTACCATTATTTTGTATTAGATTAATTATTTATTATATGATTGTGGTTTATTTTATTATTAACATACACAATTTTGATCCATTTTACTCTCAACTTTTATTCTTAAAAAAAAACTCCAACGTTTCGGCCCACAGGCCATTTTCAAGGAGACAACCTATAAATTTTTTTTGTTATTATAATAATTACAATTATTTCCTTAACTACATACTGATATTTTTGGCCATACCTTAAATATCGATGTAAATGTTTTTAATCTCATTTGCAGGCTAATTGCCCATATCACATCTAATAATACAAATAAAACACATCTCGCATCTAATAATAAAAATAAATTAAATATTAAAATAACATCATAACAACTTCAAAACAATTTTTGTTTTTAAATTCATTACTTCTTAGATCACTTTTTATATCTTAAATTTTAAAATCCCTTTTATACAAACAATCTCCTCTTTTTCACTTATATCATGTATTTTAGACTTTGTCATCTGTATGTTATTATCTAATATTTACTTGCAGATCTGCTCTATTTAAATACTTACTCCTGTAAACAATAACTTTTTGATTTTCGTAAAACATATTTTACAGTATATTTCTGTTATAATTATGAGAAAAATATATTTTTTATATTTTATTTATAACTGAATAATGACTAACTAGATGCGAAGTGTCACATTTATAAATAACTTTTTTAAGTCTTAATTATCAAAGATTTTGAGATTGAAACAAAAAAAATAGTTTTGTTGCTATGAAATAAGAGATCGGTATGTGGATATTGACATTAGATATATGTTACATAGAATAAATTCATTAAATGGTCATGCTAAAAAAAAAGATTTAATTTTTTTTTCAATACCCAACAGCTTTGAAAACATCGAGAGTTTCAAATCTTTAAATATCTTACATACTACAGCCTACCGAAAATGATTTGTGTCGAATAATTCACTCAGGATGGACGAAATGTGCATGATTACAAAAATTTACATATATACCTACCTATTCAAGTAATTTAGGTATGAAAGTTATGGCTTATGAAATTTCGTTTTTTCATGACAGGAGCCATAGAAATTTCAACACCCTGACACTATATATCAGCAAATAATACGTTTATTTCATGATAGTATAGCCACCAACTATAAGACCGACGGATCGTTTATTAGAGAGCCGAGGAATCCGAATTTATTCGATAAGTTGAAATACGCCTAATATAATAAACACGCGGAGCTGTAGAGCCTAAACATCGCGTATGGTGTGGTCAGTAATTTTCGGATCCTTCTCGGGTCGCCCACGTAATCCGAGATGTACCGCAGCGTCGTTATTTCTCCCCCCGAAGGTTTTTTATTTACACCTCCTGGGGATTATCTCGCTGTTGCTGTTATTTAGATGGCCGTGGATTAGCTACTATATATTTGAAGATCAGGCATCGCATCGACGAGGAGTGATATACGCGTAACGGACGGGAAGGTGGGCAGGCTTACTAAAAACAACTGTGAAACATTTTTGGATTTCGTGTTTCGAATAATAACTATTATTCACTGTCTAATAATAACTATAGTATATATAGTTACACATAACTATTATTCACGTGTATGGAATAACTATTTCTTTATGTTATCACTGATCCATGTATCTTCACTTAAATACATTTGATCCACATACTACATGGAGATTTTTAAAAAATCTAGATATTAGCATTAGTTTAGTTATGATATTCTGGAAATTGATACAGAGAAAACAAAAAGATAATAAACAAACCAAAATGTATTAATATGATGTCTAATAATAATTGATAAGTTATGTAGTAACTAAACAAAATAGGGCAGCACGGCTTGTAAAAAATAAACAATATCTCTCTTGAATACGCATTAAACAATTGAAAGATGCTCTTACTGAACAAGTAACAGTTTAATCGTGATTAATTAGAATAATTATTATTTTTCAAGGATCATTGCACGATATATCATTGATTTTTCATATTTTTACCATTTTCTTTTGTTTGATTAAAAACTTCCATACCAATCTAAAATTAAATGATGTTTAACTTTTAATGAACTTTAATATATATTATTATAGTAAATATTTTGCTTTTAGTATTATATATTAAATATTTTGGCAGCAATGAAAGCTTTATTATTTTAAAAATAGATTCCTTTTTTTTTAAATTTAAAATAAAATACTATATCTCATTGTAAGTATAAATAAATAAACAAATAATGATAGATAAAAAATATCAATCTTGCTACGACCCATAAAGTTTTCAATGGGGACCTCAACATAACAATAAACATACCAAGTACGTAGTACACAGCACATAGTTAATGGTGCCATATCTTTATTAATAATGATCAGGTTTGGATAAACACTATAAAACAAAATAAAATAAATAAGAAAAAAAATGGTAATAAGTGACAAAAAATAATAAGAAAACATAACAACCAATTAAATCTATTTACTTAAAAACTTCCGTTAATTATCTTTCAATATTTATCTATGCAACAGTTTCATTTAAAATCATAATTTTTAAGTCAATAGTTTTTTTTAAATTTATTTTATTCAAAAGAGTTAAAAATAATAATTAAAACATAATATTTATCTTATTGTAAATCTATTCTAATTAATTTTATTAAACCACGCACCAGAATAGAGATGAGGATCCTTTCGAAAACCGTTTGAAAGATTTCATTTCGCATTTTATAGGGATCGAGTATGTTGAACGCCGATCCATATCAGTTCGGCTAAAATAAAATTAATTTTCTACCCTCGAGACAACAACATCAATCAAAACAAACCAATCGTTTTGGAAAAACGAAAAAGTATCCGTGTCAGATGTTGCTACAAATAGGCACAGAGGTGGAAGGAGACGTCAAACATATTTTGGATCAGAAGAGTTTCACCAATTAAACCCTTACGGAAGACTGGCCTTCGACCGAAGTGTGAGGTTGTATCTGATCATTGTCCTCATCGCTATTTTCCGGTTTGCAGTTTTCAGCTCTCGTTTCTTCAATAAGGAATAACATCGCGGAGAGGGAAGGGTTTCGAGAGAGTTAGTGGACCGAACATCTAATCGGAAACTTTCCCCTCGGACAAGTTCGTCTGGGGTAAATAGATACCTGATCCTTAGTTGTCCGTTGCTTTCATCGCCCCCAAAATAATAAAAAGTTGTCGACATACAAAACCTTGACGAAAAAACATTACACCGTGGATGAACACAGAAATTTACACTCAACAGGAAAAATAATTTTTTTATGCGGTATGACATTTACAGTTCCGGCGGAAATAAAAAAGGGAATAAATCCAAATTTGAAAACATTTCTGGAAAAACAGAATAATACGTTATTTAGGTGCTTGTTTTTTTGAAAATATAACGATTGGATCAGTAATGTTAAAACTACATTACTGATAGATTTGTGAAATATGTTAAGGCTACTTAAAAAATTAAAGTAAAAAGATTGGATTTATCTCATTTTGGTAAGGAAATAAAAAAACATTGATATGAAGAAAAAAAATTATGAAAATTAAAATAAATCACTATTTCAAATAATGAATATTACTATTAAACAATTACATGAAAAATAAATAATAATAAAAAAACGTTCTGTGTAATATTGTTAGATTTTAGTTTTATAAAAACCATCAAAAATATTTTTATTTTCTTCCAAATTCAAAAACACTCCTCCAAAGACCCATTTGGTACTCAATGCTACTATACGAATATTTTGATTTATCCCTTTATTATGAAGGAATCTCAGATGATAATATTATCAAAACAATAAAAATGATGCACAATTTTTCTTTAAACGTATATTTTTTGTAATAAAGATTTAGTAATTTATGACTTCTGTCATTTATTTCAATTTATTTCTGAATATGATAGTCTGAGATTGGATTTAGTTTGTAAAGTGTGCACCCTCGTAAAGATGACGCGAAATAATTGTTAAATAATAGGTGTTTGTATTGCTTAATTGATCATAAATTAGTTCTCAATAATTAACTTCGTAGAAGAAGCAGTTTCCATGGTATTTGTTAAAACATATTAACACAATGTTTATTTGTATATATAGAAAAATATTGTATATTCTAGTGTGTGTATATATATATATATATATATATGTTTTCATTTTTTTTCTTTTTCTTTCTCTTTTATTTTTATTTTGCTATCAATTAATTTATATATCTGCAACTATGGTGTGAATGGGCTCTATGATACACATTACCATTGTGTAAAAACATCACAGAGTGTAATATTAAAATAAAAAGATAAAATAATTAGCCACCATTTTTCATTCCGATGTCTTAATAGTCTATTTTTTAATTATTTTTCAAGGACATAATTGTAAGTAGTTATTGAAACTTTGTGCATAACAAGTCATATTTATTTTCAAAGATTTCCGGACTACCTAGATCTAAATTGTTTTCAACTAGCAATAATCGCACCTCAGTAGACCTTCATTGGTTACGATATTGCCTCTGCGCAAGGTTAGTAGTCAAGCTTAAAGTACTCAAGCAATATTTTTTAAGTCTTCCCTCTAGCTACGAGGGCGGTACCTGTATCTACACTGATGGGTCAAAATACAACTAACATTGTCCAGTAGTTCTACCTGCGGAGGCCATCCGCTAAGTTCCCCCCCCCCACATTCTCAGTGTTTTCATCCGAGTTATATGCAATCTATTTGTTATTAAGGCTAGCACATGAAGTAAACGGCTCCTCCATTGTGATCTGTAGTGATTCATAATCGAGCCTCAAGGCTATTCAAAATTTTCGAATTTCACCCAACCCCGTTGTTTTTTTCATCATAACTTTAATAAAAAAGTTAATTTCCTGTGGGTCCCCAGTCATGCTGCCAAACAAGCATGCGCCCTATTTCCAGTGCTTGATTGTAACTTGGCGCTGTATGATTACCATAAATCGGTTCTGACCCAATGCAAGGAAGCGCTGTTTTTGTCCCAAGGTACCTGAAACAAATAAAATGAAGCCAATGCTTGGTGATACTCAACCTCTACCGCCACTCATCGAAAATCGGCGTAAACAATGCATCATAACTGGACTCAGAAGCGGACATACAAGATTAACATAAAAGCACCTTCTTGGAAGAAATCCTTCATCGACATGTTATAGTTGTAAATGTACCCTGACGATGGACCATAACCTGGAACACTGTTCGCGGCTGGAATCATCAAGAACGTCTATGGCCTCCGGGGACAACGTCAACCCTTACTGCCAGAAAATTGGAATAATTTGTTTAAGTTCCTAAAGGAGAGCAACCTGTACCAAGAAATGTAACCACGAAATTCAGAATACGGTGCCTCTAACCCTGTAGTTGTATACGGCACCTAAAAATTAAGCAAATAAATAAATAGATCTAAACTGAATGAAACCAGAAAAACACGTAGTCCTGTGTTAGAGGATACACCAAAGGTGTATTATTGTTATAAATCTGATTTTTTACTATGCATGTTTTATTCATTGTAAATTCACTAAACTATTAATAAATAATAACAATAATTATCCATATGCTGCTATCATTCGAATCGTTTCATAAAAATTTCATAATTTATTATTTATTTGAGCTATTATATTTCCCTAAAAAATAAATAAAATTAAGTCTAATTTGCATAGTCATTCGACATTATTCGGCAAATTCAAAAGAAACTATCAGACGAGAAAGATATTTGAAAATGTTATAATTCGAAAAATTTATAGTAAGTAATGTAAGATTATATGTTTAACTCTAATATTTATAATAGTTTCTGCCAATTTAATTACAAAAAAAAACAGTGGCAATCTATTACTCAAATATCCAGATGAAATAGTCTGAAACTTCATTTAAGGTAAAATATTGGTAATGTAGTTAATTAAACTATAGAAAAAAGGTTACGGCTCTTATGATTTGGAAAAACATAAGGTCAACTAACATTGATATTAAAAATTAATATCAACAATCCTTGGAGTAATCGATTTCTACAGGAGCTATAAACTATTGCAAGTTTGTGCTTCAGATTCTTTAATTAATATTAATGCCACAAATGGCCGCTCCCATTTATATTATATTGTCTGTAACAAACAAATGGTATTAATACCAGAAAGAGGTTCGTTCAGCTTTATGACCTTCGCGTAAGAAAAATAACTGCCCATAACGTTTTCAATGTACTATATTTTATTTAAATTGTAATTGCAAAATTCGTTCAGCTTTCCAATGTAATGAGTAAGTTATACAAGGCTTTTTTTGCATTCACAGTAGTACTTTTTTATTTCAATAAATAAATCATAAAATCAAGGCAATTTTTCCTTCTAAGTGATAATTGAATAATCAATAATTTCCACTTAAAGGAAATACACTTTTGGAAACATAAAAAAAGTGCCTTTCGTGAAGTAGTGTTTCGAAAAAAACTGACGGAAAATTATTGAAAAACAACAAGATTGACCATGAATTTTAACTATAGAAATATTAATATAACATAAGTTTATATGAAAAGTGTAACGAGTCACCAGAATTATTTAGATATACAAAATAGGATAAGAAGACAACCAGCAATGTGCAGTACGATTTATTTTCGGGATCACCAGAGATATGCTGAAGTGGTTCTATCCAACCTTCCGATGCTAGTATTTCCTAGCTTCCTTTTTATTCCAAGCAATTAGTACTCAACGCCCCTCCTATATCGTAGAAAACCTGCAATTCAAATTCTCTGTCCAATCCCGTACTACCAGGTCCCGTTTATCTGACATCTACCCTCCACTTCACCGAACTGCTGCGTTTGATAAATCGTTTTTTAACAGAGCTGCATATCTCTGGAACTCCATTCCCCCTAACACACGTCATGTACCAACCCTTTCCTCGTTTAAATCCCTTATATTTCACTATCTTTTGCTTCACCAATCTGACCCATTATATGATGGTACAAATATTTTGTAATTAATTTTTAGTTTTGTTTTTACTTAGTCAGTTAGTTTTTTAATTAATCTATTTTTCCCTTCTCTGTATATAAGTTGTAATTTAGTGTGGCCACACTGTTTTATGGCCAATAAACGTTATTATAAAATTAAAATTGTCTTCGTAATTTTTCTTAAGGGACCTAGTCCCAGAATAATAAACTGTTTTTCATTCCATTTCAATTAGTTGAAATACAGTTAGGCCTTAATGAAGGCATTGATCGTTTGCGGCTGAAATATATACGTTCGCTATGTACATAGGACATCTGTGAGATCTAAACTTTAAAATAAAGATAAAAATTAAATAAATAAAAAGTACTGTTTGGGATAGTTCAACTCGTGATACATATTGAAGAAGTTCTGTCAAAATGAAGACTTGGCACCGAAAGGAAGAGTTATTAGTTCCCTTTAAAAGAATACAGCTTTCGATGAAATACCACTATAAAATATAAATATATCAAGATTCAGAAATACAACGTTTTATAATATAGTACAAGAGTCCAAGAGGAGAAAAAAGGAAGTTATTTCACCTCAGTTTCTAATTACTTTAATGAAATCTATAAATAATTACTAGCATAAATTGAAGGAAGAACGTTAAACTTTTTTTTTCATTCGGAGGTTTATATCTTTAAATTACAGACAACACTATAAAATCTAAGAGAGCATTATTTAAAGTAGAGCAAATTTGCTTAAATATGAGCCCTAATAGAGCTATTTACTTTTATAGGTTCCCCAGATATAGCTTTTTAAAAAGCAACATTTCATAACAAAATGGACTGGAAAAATCAGAAGTTAGTGATTTTCTTTTGAGAAATCTTTATCTCAAAAACAATTTGACCAACAGATGTCTATTAGCACTCAGATCAATGGTAGTTCAATCTTCTATAAAGTAGTTTATTACGTTTATCTTCGTAGAATTTTATATTACTCTCTTTGACAAAATAAATTCACAAAATTTTGATTTCTAGTTGTTCATAAAAACTACTACAATCACGAAGATAAATGAAATTACTTCATATTACATTGAACAAGCTTATAATTTGATTGCTAATAGATATCTGTAAGTCGAATGGTCCTGAGATATATTTTTTCAAAAACCAAAACTTTTATCCGAACAACTAAAAATCAACATTTTGTGAATTTATTTTGTCAAAGAGAGTAATATAAAATTCTACGAAGATAAACGTAATAAACTACTTTATAGAAGATTGAACGTTTTTGTAGTTTTTAACCAGCCTTTTGAAACAGCTGCCATTTTTTATTCCCCCTATCTATACTTGGTAGACTTATCGATTCATGCAAGTAATTTTACATATTTTTCATTAAAGTTGTCGAAATTGGGGTGAAATAATTGCCTTTTTTTTCTCTTCGGCTCTTGTACTAATAGTTTTCCCGAACATTTTACATCAGGAGTAACATTTTTGAACGAGTAGGCAACATAAAATATCGATATTTTAAGTTATTGTTGCAGTCTCTTAGTCGCAAACTCATCTCCCCGCCTATAATCGTGTCTAAGAAGTCGTTCAACACGATGATTCATGGTAAACCACAACTTGATTATCATTTAAATAAAGGTTGAACTGATATCTTTAATAAAAATTGCAATGGTCACACAACGGCTAGAAATAAAAAGAAGTTGCCTCCGATTTCCTTCGGAATGTTGGAACAAGCCCGTGTAAACAGTATGATATTCTTTTTGTTACCATTAGTCTGAGTACCTAAGAAGAAGACTACAAGTGAAGAAACTTAGACAATTACTGCAATTGGTAATGGAGAATATTTTGGAAATAATGGAATAACAATATAAACATCGAATCAAGCAAAACAGCAAGACTTGTGTGACGTATATGTTAACATTTTACATCAAGTGAACATATCATGCTCTACTAACCTTGTTATAACTTTTTTTTTCCACCCTTACTTTTCACAGTATAAGAGTATAATTTTATAGTGATTGGTGTGCCTCACCTTATAATACCATCAAATACAATGTATTAAACAAACAGATTTTGGGGATTTTATTCATTTTTGTAAAAAAAAATAAGAAATTTATTTTCTTTTTTTCTAAAATGTTTATATATATTTTTTAAATGGTTATTACGTCCCATGTATTAAATAAAATAACGATTTTAACTAATGCTTTGTCCATTTCTGTTAACAACCTAAAGTTGTTCAAAAATTAAATTCTCTAATCTGGAGAGCTCACGTATTTGACAGTCCTGACTAAACCTCCTAATAATTTACTCAAACTGAAACTATCTAATTTTTTTTTAGGCGACCAAGAGAAATACCCGATTACAAATACACCTAGTAATACACATAATCTAATAATTAAGAATGCATTAGTCAAATCTATCATAAAAGGGTTTGAACGGCCATGAGAAACTGGACAAAAAAGTTCTCAGAAGTCAATTCTCAGTCCACCTCTTCATCGAACCTTCTGAAATATATTATTAGGGCGATCATTATCAGCGCCTGATTTATTATTATTTGAGTTTATAACTTAATCATGACCTTTGGACTTATTAATTTAATTATACCATTTGATATATTCGTGACATTTACTTGGGAATTCATTTTTATTACGATAAATTAAGATCGAGAAATTTTTTTTAATGATATACGTAATTTAATTGGGTTATACTATAATTCACTAGATTCTAGAGCAGTTAAAATAAATTATGATTATTATAAATGAATATAACGCGTTCCTAGATCAAATCAGTTTCAGCATAATAATTGAAATATGTTTGTTTTGTGTTAATTTGTACTATACACACAAGAGTTTTTTAATCCAACAAGATCGATTAATTACTAATATTAATATTGTATATATAATATAAATAAAATATAATATATTAATATTAGTAATTAATCCAACAAGATCGATTAATTACTAATATTAATATTGTATATATAATATAAATAAAATATAATATATTAATATTAGTAATTAATCCAACAAGATCGATTAATTACTAATATTAATATTGTATATATAATATAAATAAAATATAATATATTAATATTGTTGATAAGAGAATTTTGTGTTTTTCTGCAACTTCTTCATGAGCTCGAACTGTATAATCTATAATATGAGTGTATAAATCTATAATTATAAACTGAATAATCTATTCCCTGAAAGTCTGTCAGCGAGTAGCATTAATATCATTAATAACTCTGATCCATCTAAAGCCTGTATCAATGAAAACAATACAGATTTCTGAATCTATCCACATATATCTTGAACCTAAACCTTATTATCATAAAGTAGATAAAACTTTACCGTTCCTATATCTTTAAGTTTATTTTTAACTAAAAAAAAATAATAATAAAGAATTTTTTTTTCAAACTGTTCCTACAATATTTATTTTTCTTCCAGCATTTTTTTACCTATTTATATTATCATGCTCTTTTGATTTCCTATTTACTTTAAAAATGAAAAAAATCGCTATTAATAAAGTTACTAGTCCATTTGCTGTTATTTTATGTTTCTATTTTTTATTTATTTTTGACAGTTTTTGAAGTTTAGCTCGTTCTTCCTGTAGCGACTCTAGCCCATACTTTGTTTTTAATTTCATTGATTCATTCATTAATCCTATTATTAATTTATATTTCACTATTTATACAACATTGCTATTAATTACACAAATGAGATAGTTTATTCACTTCTTGTTATTTATTCTTTCTTCTCAAAACAACCAATACAAACCGCTGAACTATAAACATTAAATTTTTTTTCATCATATCCTGTGCTACCTAGAGCCCTCCTGGAGTTAACCCAGCTTCATAACACTTCACAATGATAATTCTCTAAAAATCTGGCGAGTGTGGTGTTGAAAAAATCACCTTCTTATATAACCTACAATTATTGTATTATTATTATGTAATTATTTTTATTATTCTAAGTATAGTACTTCCTTACGAAGTACTGAATCTTTTTTCTTCAAGTCCTTCGTGAGTTTTAGTGGTTTGCAGTATTAATGTTCTTCATATACTTTTTTTAACATGTAACTCTTACATTTTGCTAAGAAATAATTATTTTATTTTATAGTATATTTAAAGTATCCTCTACCATCTTAGTATAATTCTTCAGCTTTCTCACCTTTACTTTATCATTACTTCTATATCCATTATTATTTTTATCTTTATTTCTAACTATCTATAGTATTGCTTTTATTATTTATCAACTTACTTTTTACTGTCTTTTTTATCTACATCTCTTGTATATATTATGCCGTTTTCTATATATATATAGAGAGAGAAATGCTTAATTCATTCACGCTCCTCAAATACATCGGGTTGCTACATTATACAGCATACTAATATATAAATTGCATATTTTTACATGATATAATGAAAACGAAAGAAAAAGGTTTTTTCCCCTACAATTTTCTTTTATAATCAATTCCTGTCTACACACTAAATACAAACATTTCAATTTATTCCTTTTTCCTTTCCCTTTCTTGTCCCTTCCATTTCACAATTTTTAGTCCATTTGATCGACCAATTCACTCTCCTGAATTCCCTCCACTCAGATCCTCTCCAGTGACCCGCTAAACAAATTCACCATTAGACAGCAATGTGCGAACAAACCAGAGAAATACTAGTCACAGTAGTAGATCCGTTTAGAGTCAAACAAGCAAATAAATAAATTTTATCAAAACAAAACTAATACATAGATTTAAATGAAAGGAATATGGTCCGGGTGCGGTCAAGAAAAACTCAAATAGTAGAAATATACTAATTTAATGAGCCAACGTTTCGCCCCACGTTGC
>NW_027110497.1:299882-302636 GCF_000696795.3 Halyomorpha halys
GACTGCCGTCAAAATAGCCCTGAAGAAGCCCTGCAACGTGGGGCGAAACGTTGGCTCATTAAATTAGTATATTTCTACTATTTGAGTTTTTCTTGACCGCACCCGGACCATATTCCTTTCATCTTCACACACGGTCAATCAATAATCTTCCAACATAGATTTAAAGGAAAATATAATAAAAAGTTGGTTAAAAGGAATACTTGATTGGATAAATAAGTCAAAAGCAAAAATAAATAAAAATAATAATAATAAAAAAATTATTTAATGAATAAATAAGTTAAATGAGTTAAAACACACAAGTCGACAGGTCCACCTACTAAAAAAAAAAAATAAAACAATGAATAATCTTGAGCTAACTCCCATGCAGGTGATGGTGTATGATCCCCAGGGAGTCCAAAATAATATTTTCCGCCAAGATCGCAATATCCCCGACGCTAACACCCAGTCCTACTAAGAAGCTCGTTGTTCTATCTGGTATTGTTCCACGAGATCCAAACCAGAGGCCTCTCACGGTGAACTCTCTCTCTTCGAAGGTCTCGCGGAATTTTTCTTTAGGAAAGGAATGCATTTTTCATATATTTTCTTTTTTTTTCCTTTCCACTCCACCTTCCTGTTCGAGGTCATTACTCTCAAATCTTACCGTCCGATCCAACTCCAGAGCCGTCTCTCCAACTTTTGTAAATGCGACAATATCGGCGTATCTTACGGATCTGTCGATGTTAACGCAATAAACCTCCACGAAGCAGGTGAAGTCTTTTCTTTCAACTTCATCAATTCTTATTTGACCCTATGGTGCCGGCGTGTTGAAAGAAGGGAGTTATGGGGACATTTTCCCAGCACATGAGCTGGTGTTTCAAACTGCCGCATTTGCGACAGAGGGACCCAACTTCTCCTTGCTGTCCACTGGCTCCTGGGACTCCACGTAGAGGTGCGTAGTTGATATTTAGTTTCAGGTATTCTGACCCCGAGAGTATCTGCTTCTCACGTTCATATCT
Organism: Halyomorpha halys; assembly: GCF_000696795.3. Taxonomy (NCBI): domain Eukaryota; kingdom Metazoa; phylum Arthropoda; class Insecta; order Hemiptera; family Pentatomidae; genus Halyomorpha; species Halyomorpha halys. Next base: position 300,878 of record NW_027110497.1, read on the forward strand.
ATCCGCTTTTGGGGTCTCTTTGAAATGGCGAACACCAATACCCTGCCACCTGCAATTGGCCCATTTTTCGAAAGCTTTCTCACGCAACAGCTGCCGTAGAGCAATTCACACTTTTGTAGCCCTGATCCACCCCCAGTCCATCGCATGCCGAAACTAAATGTAGACTGGAATAGGGCATCCGGAACATTCGACAGTCCCTGGGCAATGGACCAATGCTGCAGTTAAGCTTCCCATAGACAGCGGATCAGACCTCGATACCTCCTGGGTGCGTACAGGATCGCCGACGAGCCCAATGATGGCCTTGATAATCCTACGGATGTTGGTATCAATGCTCTCTAATATCGCAGGGCGTGTCTTTGTAAGGGGAGCAGTCTGGAGAGGGTTTCAGGATTTTCTCCTTAATTTTTTAGTGGTATTATGTACTCCAGAAAAAGTATATCCCTTTGACACTTCAGTTTATTTTATTCTCCTTCAGCTGTCCTAACAATAAGTCTTCAACTCCTTTCTGGGGTTCTTTCTGCTCAGTTGCAAGTAAGCATTTGCTATTTTAATTATATTCGTTCATATCCATCTTCACAATATTATCAAAATATCACTAATTAGTGCTTTGTAAGACTGATACCTCTTGTTGGTCTTAAAGCTCACAGTCCTCTGAAAGTGCATTTATCCATTACAATACCATCTAATAATTATTGTTTCGATCACAGGAAATCTTACTCTATGGCACAGCTGTAAAGGTGATGGCGGACTATAATTAAGACAGTGAAAATTAAGGAAGTTCTCCTCGAGCAAAATGTGTCGATTCTTCGTAGAATAATTAGAGCGACTTTGGTGCAGAGAATTAATACGAGGTCATAAATAATTCTTAAACGTTGAAATTATATCTATTTCGTGTTGTCATTTGAAAAATTATGGAATATTTTAAATATACGACTCAAATCCTAAACACCATCATTGTAGGAGAACCAGAAATGAGATTACACTCAAAAGACGGCTCATTAGAGTCAAATATTTAATTATAGGACTCGCATGTCAAACAGTACAGGTATATTAACGTGTCAAATGCCCAATTATTACGTCACGAAACAAACATATGTTACGTCGTTGAAGACACACAGCGGCCGATATATGATAAATTGTAAGCCTGCCTCATCAGTCTCATTGGTTAGTTTGTTGCAAGTTAGTGAATCATTTATGAAAATGTGAGATAAAAACAAATAAAGTAGTCAATATTTAAATCCTTCTCTTCTGCTAATGAATATCTTTGATTATTTTATTAATTATTGTAAGGTTAAATTTAACAAAATATAAATGTATATGCCCTACTGGACACTGGAAATGGTTCGTTCCTACGCAACTATTTCCAACCATTTCATGATAAAGCACAATCTAGTACAATCTGTTTAGTAAATTTTACCTGGTACAATCTTCCCAATTTGTAAAATGCCAAATTTTATTTTTTTACTTTTTAATTCCTTTAAAATCACTAAATATTGGATCCAGAAATAAAAAACAAAATTAACGTTTTTCCTTTACAGTTTGTGTACTTATATTTGTAAACTAATACTTTCAATATTTTCATTATGAAACATGACATTACATTATTGGTTCTAACGTGCTACTTTCCTGAAGATAGCACTAGTCTAGTAATATTTACAATGACATGTGTATATATATATATATATATATATGTTTTCATTTTTTTTCTTTTTCTTTCTCTTTTATTTTTATTTTGCTATCAATTAATTTATATATCTGC